>NC_137801.1:19067831-19130330 GCF_963383645.1 Muscardinus avellanarius | reverse complement strand
TTTTTATCTCCACCTGTGTTGCACTTGATCACCCCACCCAAGCCATCAAATCCATTGTATTCCATTGTTTAGTCATATTCATTTATTCTCACACCAAGCAGAAGACATACTATGTGGTGCCCTGAAAAGAAGGCAAATTTACATTCAGTTCCTCAGGGGAGTTTTCCACATGTGTCCATGAGTGATGGGTGCTGCCTGGGCTTAACTTCTGCTTCCATTGTGTCTAGGTGGCCGGTTACAGATGCCAGGGGAGACCCATGGAGGAGAACAGGGGCCGTTTACAGCATAGCCAGCATTTTACTTTATCCTCTACCTTCACAACAGTACTTGCTCATACTGCAAAGAGATTAGCTCTGAGGATGAAACATAAAGAATTTTAATAGGTGTTAATAGAGGTAAATCTTGATGATTCAATGATCCATAAGCGACCTGATCGTTCTGAGTGAGACTAGTGCCAGCCGGTGGCTCATCCTGATTTTACCATACCGTATTTCTGGTCCCGTTGGTCCTTTCCCACATGGACCACATCAAGTCATCATTGAGATCCGATGTATCATCCCATGGCCAGTGGGCTCTCTGTGGCCCAACCTGTGGCAGTGGAAACGACGTTCCCGGGTTCCACTTGTGGAACGTTAACTGTCTTCTGTGTGGCCTCTTTGCAAGCAGGTGCCTTTAGCAGTCCACTCTGTGTGTCTACACATTTCGGAGAAAATTTGTGGCCTTCCACAAGGGGCAAGGGTCTGCTGAAGTCAACCTACCATGGCTGCCTCCCTCACACCCACCCCCCACTCTGTTACAGGAGACACCGGCCACGGCTGGCTGCTTCATGGAACGGGCAAAGTAAGAGGCACATACACATAGGATGTCCGAGGGTCTTGGTTGGAGTCTCTACTTCTTTGCTCTGGGCCAAAAGGTTTCCTTTCCTTGTGGCCCCTCTTCTGATGTAGCCAAGCAGCCGCCTCTTCTGACACTGCGTGTTCTAGCCATCCAGCTTTTACTGGTTTCTCTGTTTTGGGATTGCTTGGCAGAGACGCATGACTGTGTACGACCACACGATACACAGTCATTTCCAAATGTGGCAGTTGTTTCCAAATATCTTTCTCTATCTTTGTCCTCTTCCACAATTGTGACCAAAATTCAGGAGGAGCGTTGCCTTGCCCTTGACGTAGGTCTTGCTCAAAGCCACCAAGGTGAGTAGAAATGTCCAGTTTATTAGGGTTGTTCGTGGACTGATATGACCAAGGCCATAATTGTTTTATAGGTATATTTTTGTTTTGGATGAGACCTCAAGGTGCTCAGATTCCCAGTCCCAACAGGCTTTCCCTTTTACAAAAATCATATAATGACCTTAACATTTGTGCTAGGTAAGGAACGGAGGGGGGTCCGTATCTTACCAGTCCCAGGAAGGTGTGTTTCTATCTGGGAGCAGTTGGTGTAGGGAAACCTTAGATTTCACCTATAATAGCAGCAGGAATCACGTTAGCCACACCCAACCAAATGACCCCCAAGTATTTGTGTTTTTTTTGTTTTTTTTTTTTGTTTTTTGGTGGTACTGGGGTTCCTGGAAGCCCTTTTACCTCGGGGCTACACTCCCAGACCTATTTTTACATTTTCATTTTGGAAACAGGGTCTCCTAAGCCAGCGCGCGGCTGGCTTCGAACCTCGCGATCCTCCTGTCTCTGCCTCCCAAGCGCGGGGATTACAAGCGTGCGCCACCACGCCCGGCGACCCCCAAGTATTTGACAGAGATCCTAGAGCCTTGCAACTTAGAGGTATAGAAGGGCCCAGCCATATTCTCTCTCTCTCTCTCTCTCTCTCTCTCTCTCTCTCTCTCTCTCTCCCTCCCTCTCTCCCCTCCCCTCCCCTCCCCCCCTCTTTCTCCCTCCCTCCCTCCTTCTCTCAGGTGCACCACCACCATATGAGCTGCCTCCTCTAGTTGACGCCATGTCATCAGTATAATGAAACACGACTCCTGTGTCAGGTGTGGTGCAGTGGGTCAGATCGGCTACCGCTGGCTGGTGACATAGGACTTGGGGAAGAACATGGAAAGTCCACTGTTGCCCTTCCCAGGTGAAAGCAAATGGCTCCTGGCGTCCCCTTGTGTTCCCTTTGCCTTCTCTTTATGATGCACACAGATTTATGATACGTACTCTGTAGCCCTCACTTCCTTATCTTTGCAGTTTCCCCGATATCAGCTACAGCCTGTGCTGCTCGAGAAATGGGAAGGCCCACTACAGGAATCAGGATAGATACCATGTGAAGAGTGGTGTTCTTCATTACTGCTGTGAACATTTCATGATGAGGACTGATAGAGTTCACCATATAAACAGCAGGTTCCATCCCTGGCTTTCTTAGGAAGTCTTGCAGTTCTTCCATGAATTGCCACCTCATGAGTGCCATGGGTAAATCCCCAATGTTGGGGGAAGTGTTTTGATTGGTAGCTATCATCAGCCAGGGCAATAAAGAGATGAGAAGACAAGGTTCTCATGAACACCTAAATATAGCCAGCCATGGTGGGCACATGTCTGTGATTCCAGTTCTTGGGAGACTGAGACAGGACGATGGCAGGTCCAAGGCCAGGCTCAGCAACATAGTGAGACCCTTAGCAACCTAGTGAGACCATGTTTCATGATAAAAAAGTAAAATAGAGATAGGGGTATAGGTTGGAGGTAGAATAACACTGGGTTCAATCCCAATGTAAGCAACGATAGAGAGTTGAAAATGCTTTCCTTTTTATTAATGAGAGAGCACATAATTGTTCTGTTCAAAGGCTCATGCTCAGGTAGAGAAATACACTGCATTTTGGAGAGTCTTGAATTCTAGTCTTAGAACTGAGGGCTCACTCTGTCCTAACTTCTTTCTAGAACTGGGGAAATTCAGAAATTCAGATACTATTCCTGGCTGGATCTTGGAGCTGAGGCAGGGTAAGAGAGGAGAAAAAAATTACATATGGAATTGCAAAGTAGAGGGTGAAGAAAAATTAAAAGACAGCAAACTGGGGCATAGTTAGGATCAGGACAAATGACTCAGAGAGGCAGAACTAGTGGAGGTGACCAGACTGATTAGAGGTGCTGGAGCCAAGCAGGCCTTGAAAGAGAAGTGGGAGCCATAGCTGGAACAACTGCCTGAGCCCCCAGAATGTGGCAAAAGAACTAAGTAGAAGCCTTGGCTAGGGACAGGGAGGGGCTGTTAAGAGGACAGAAGCAGCCGGGCGTGGTGGCACACGCTTGTAATCCCAGCATTCAGGAGGCTGAGACAAGAAGATGGTGGTTCGCGGATAGCCTCAGCTACGTAGTGAGGCCCTCTGCAACTCAGTGAGACCCTGTTTCAAAATAAAGAATTAAAAAACAAAGTAGGGCTGATAGGGCTGGGGGTGTAGTGTATAGGTAGAATGCCCCTGAGTTCCATCTCCAGTACTGAAAAAAAAAAAAAAAGCTGGGCATAGTGGCACAAACCTGTAATCCCAGTATCTGGGAGGCTGAAACAGGAGGATCACATGTTCAAAGCCAGCCTCTGCAACTTAGTGAGGCCATTAGCAATCTAGTGAGACCCTGAGGCCCTTAACAATTTCGTGAGATCATATTAAAAAAAAAAATAGGCTGGGAGTGTAGCTTGGAGGTAGAATGCCCTCAAGTTCAGTCCCAGCACCACACACACACACACACACACACACACACACACACACACACACACGACCGAAGCTTTTGGGACAGTATGTAGATTGTGAAGGTCACTGTGAAGGTGGTTGACCAGAGGCCAGCAAAATGGTATTTTAGAAAATGAATTAAGTAGCACTGTCGGACTAGCATTATCCAGAATGCATATCAAAGATATGCATATCAAGATGTGATTTGAAAGTTACAAAAACTTTTTGAAAATACCCGGTCTGAAGGACCTTTGCTCACTGTTATGACTAACAGGCAGCGCTCAGTGAAGATTAAATATGAAACAAGTGCCCTCCGCGAAAGGATTGCTGTAGTCCGGAGACCAAGACTATCTCCCAGAAGAAAGCGATAAATTCATATCATGGTTTTATGTCAAATTCCTGGGAGTTGGGTCTATCAGTGTGACTCACCTTCATGCCACCTAATTAATCCTGGATTAACTAGTAGAACTGAGTTTCTACATCTTGCAGGCTGTAGATCCGATCAATTCTTTGGTTGAAAGCAATGAAAGCAGATTCTTGTTACTGTGGAAAAAATAATTCACTGGAAGTCCATAGGGCAGGGATGAGAATGGGAAGATGTGTTGTTGATGCATCTGGCTCAGGTGGCCGCAATCAAAGGGGCTGCAGGGATCTTAAGTAGCAGGGACTTGTAAACCTTTCTTTCTTGCTTCCTTGCTTGTTCTCTTTCTTTGTGTGTGCCACTGGGGATTGAACCCAGGGTATTCTACCTCTGGGCTACACTCCAGCCCAATCTTATCTTTTAATTTATTTTATTTTTATTTTATTTTATTTTTTATTTTTTGGTGGTACTGGGGGTGGAATCCGGGGCTTTCTACCCCTAGGCTATACTCTCAGATCTATTTTATATTTTATTTGGAAACAGGGTCTCACTAAGTTGCCGAGAGCCTCACTCAGTAGCTGAGGCTGGCTTCGAACCCGCGCGATCCTCCTGTGTCAGCCTCCCAAGCGCGGGGATTACAAGCGTGCGCCACCACGCCCGGCTTTTCTTTTATTTTGAAACAGGGTCTCACTAAGTTGCTGAGACTGGCTTTGAACCTGCGGTCCTCCTCTCTTCCTCAAATGACTGATGAAGTTAATCATATTTTTGTATGTATTGATTGGCCATTAGAAATGCTCTTTCATGAGGATTGCTCCATGGAGGTTCTGGACATGAGTCTTTTTTTTTTTTTTTTTTTGGTGGTACTGGGGTTCCTGGAAACCTTTCTACCTCAGGGCTACACTCCCAGACCTATTTTATATTTTTATTTGGAAACAGGGTCTCTTAAGCCAGCGTGGCTGGCTTCAAACCTGCGTGATCCTCCTGTCTCCGCCTCCCAAGCGCGGGGATTACAAGTGTGCGCCACCACGCCTGGGTATGAGTCCTTTTGAATATATGTATTACAAATATCTTCTTGCGGGGCATGGTGGCGCACGTTTGCAATCCCAACCTTTGGGAGGCAGAGACTGGAGGATTGCGGTTCACGGACAGCCTCAGCTATTTTGTGAGGCCCTCTGCAATTTAGTGAGACCCTATTTCAAATTAAAGAATAAAAAATAGGGCAGGGGGTGTAGCTCAGAGGTCCGCAAAAAAAAAAAATCTTCTCTCATTTTGTGCTTTTATTTCTTATCCTGAGGTAGAATGCCCCTGGGTTCAATCTCCAGTAACACACACACACACACACACACACACACACACACACACACACAGAGCTAACTCTACAAAAAAACAAATTCCTAAATGCCTAGCTTCAAACACAATGTGGATTGATTTCTTCATCATGTAATAGAGCAGCTCTCCTATTTTTACCACATGGTTTCCCAGGCTGCAGATCAGCCCAGCACACAGAAACAAGTAAAGGAGGTTCTTATGAGCCATGCCTGGACAGTGCCCCCCCTCCCCCCATGATTTCCCCTCCTGTTCAACAACCCATTGACCTAGCTGCAAGGGAAGCTGGGAAATGTAGTCTAAGGGACTAATAATGCTGGTGAACAGCTGTCAATGCTCTGCTGGCAAGGGTGGGAGGAGGTAAGGTTCATCCGGGCAGATTTTTTTCATTTCCCATTGCCTCTTGTGCCTGGTATGTAGTGGGCACAGAACAAATGTTTGCTGAATAAACTCTAACCAGAAAGCTCTGACACTCTCAGCTCTACCACCGTCTAATTGTATTAATTTAGACCACTTAACTTACATTTCTTGGGCCTCAGCTACTCACCATATAATGGAGTTGGAAAATATGGTTGTGATCTGCTTCCCAAGCCACAGTGGAGATGTTGGTGGCTGAACATATGGCAGCTGAATGATCAAGCTTGCTATTTTTCTGGTTCTGCTTCCTCCCAGTATTTGTGAACTTTATCTCCTTTGATTTTCTCCCAAATAGGTCTGGGAGTAGGTTAGGGACACGTGACCTGGAGACGGCGGTTGTCTCATGTGTACTATTTTAAAATACTTTTTAAGTATGTATTATTGAACTGGAGGGGCCATGCACAAGGTCCTGGATTCAAGCCCATGTACTTGAAAAAAATTTTCACCCAGGAGCATTCTATCTCTGGATTACATCCCTAGCCTTTTTTATTTTGAAACAGCAACTCATTAAGTTGATGAACGTCTCACTAACTCCCTGAGGCAGGCTTTGAACCTGTACATCCTCCTATCTCAGCCTTGCAAGTACTAGAATTACAGGTATGTGCCACCACCTTCAGCTTAAAAATAAATAAATAAAATATCCTTTTGTGTGTGTGTGTGGGGGGGTACTGGAGATTGGATCCAAAGGCATTCTACCTCTGAGCTATACCCCCAAGCCCTATTTTATTTTTGTTTTGAAACAGGGTCCCGCTAGGTTGCTAAAAGTCTTGCTGATTTTCTGAGGCTGTCATCAAACCTGCAATCCTCCTGACTCGGCCTCTCAAATACTGAAAGTAAAGGCATATGCCACTATTTCTATTAAAAAAAAAAAAGTATTCTTAAAGATCTATAGTCATCCAAGCAGCCATAGTGAACCCTACCAATTCCTTTTTTTTTTTTTTATAGCTCTGGCACCTGAGGCCAATGGACAAGGCCAGTTGAGCAAGGCCTGGACTGAGGCTGCAGGTGCCCAGTGCCTTTGTGCTTGGAGATCACAGTGTGCTCTCTGCTCCATCATTTCCCCAGAGCCCCAGGGGTTGCCCTCTGCCACTGAAGCTGCCCAGCAAGGGCGCCCCAGGTCATATTACTTTGCCTTAATATCTTTCAACTTTGCTTTTTCTCTTTTTTTTCACTTTCACTGAACAAAGGCAGGAGTCCCCAGAGCAAAGTCAGCACATAAAATGAGTGACAGGCAGCTTCCAGTATTCATGACAGCCCTCCTACTTTCACCCAGCTGTGCCCCATTGTCCTTAGAATGAGTTCTTTCTCCGGACCTCCTTCATTCTTCAAGCAACTAAGTTCCCTCCCCCCAGGTTTCCAGACATTCCTAGATCTTTCTGAACCCTGGGTTAAATTCAGGTTAGGTGACCAAGCTGGGACACCCTGTGCCCTCCAGCCACCATGTTCTTCTTTGCAGGGTTGAAGCTGAGATAAAATGGGTAAAATACCAGAGCTGTCGGTGGCATCAAGAAGGTAGACAATAAGCTGGGCATGGTGGCGCATGCCTGTAAGCCCAGTACTTGGGAGGCTGAGACAGAAGGATCATAGGTTCCTAGCCAGTTTCAGCAACTTAGTGAGGCCCTCCACAACTTAGTAAGACCCTGTTTCAAAATAAAAAAGTAAAAAGGGTTGGGGGTATAGCTCAGAGGTTGAATACCCCTGGGTTCGATTTCTAGTAACACTAACACACACACACACACACACATACACACACACGAAGGTACTGGCTACATACACCCTTGATTTGGGGACAGAAAGATAAGGTGATGTATTATTTTTGTACTTAAGGCAAGGTCAGCAAATTCAGTTGATAGTCTTGGAATGCAGGACCTACCTAGGGGAATTTGAATTTTCCAAACTTAGAAATAGGCCGGGCGTGGTGGCGCACGCTTGTAATCCCCGCGCTTGGGAGGCAGAGACAGGAGGATCGCGCAGGTTCGAAGCCAGCCGCGTGCGCTGGCTTAGGAGACCCTGTTTCCAAATAAAAATGTAAAAATGGGTCTGGGAGTGTAGCCCAGAGGTAGGAGGGCTTCCAGGAACCCCAGTACCACCAAAAAAAAAAAAAAAAGATTAGAAATAGGAAGCTGATCTAGGCCACAACATAGTGATATTCTGAGAGCAGCGTACTTACACATCACATTATGTCTTCAGTTATCCACAGATATGTACTATCCAACGGGGTGTGGAGTTTCCTAAGGTAGTGCTGGTTGTCTCGACAGCTGCTGTGTGAGGTCCTCAACTCTCCTGACATGAAGCCAGAATTATACCTTGACATGCAGGTGACAAGGGGGAAAGAAAACATAAACACAGGAAATATTCAGAATAAGCATAGTGTGTCAAGAGATGTCTCCTGGATGGATTTGAGCAGCAAATAATAGAAACATGAAAATTTAGAGGTGCTTGTAGGGATTGAGGAACAGATAGATGAAAGCCTGGACCAGGGAGACCATTCTTTAACTGCTTTGACAATAACAAATATGAGACACTGTGGAAGGAAAATCAGGAGAACTTCTGGGTAAATGAGATATATACAGGCCATGAGATACAAGATAGAAACAACCATGAGGTTATAAGCTTGAGGGGCAGGGTGGTGCTCCTGAACCCACTGCACAGGACTGAGAGTTAGAAGACCTATCTCCACCACTCTGAACAAGTCACTTGTCCCCTCTTGGCTCCGTTGCTCTCTTGTAAAGTGCCTCTATTAAATCCATAACATTTTCGGCCGGGCGTGGTGGCGCACGCTTGTAATCCCTGCGCTTGGGAGGCTGAGACAGGAGGATTGCACGGGTTCGAAGCCAGCCTCGGCTACTTAGTGAGGCTCTCAGCAACTTAGTGAGACCCTGTTTCCAAATAAAATATAAAAATGGTCTGGGAGTATAGTCCGGAGATAGAAAGCCTCTGGGTTCCACCCCCAGTACCACCAAAAACAAACAAACAAACAAAAAAATAAATCCATAACATTTTCGTCAGGCACACATAAGCTGATATGCAAGAAAATGTAGTACAGCAGCACTGGAAAAGTCAAAAGGGAAGGTGGAAAGGGAAAACAAATTGGTATGAGAAGACCAGAAATTCAGTGTTAAATATATTAACACACTGGCATAACTTCCAACTACCCAATGTCAGGGAAAGTACTAAGGAGTTAATGAGTCAGTGCTATGATATATAACAAGAAACCATATTTCCATGAGGATCCAGGTCTTGTTTAGTTTACTGATCTGCTTTGGGATATAGGTTCAACTGTGGAACTGAAGTTTGTGATAGCTTACGTGATATACGCAGGACACCTGAGTTACTCTTATGGTTACGTACGGAATGTCTCCTGAAGATCTCATGTATTCTGAGAAGATCTCATGTATTCTGAAGACTGAAGATGTTCAGAGTTGATGTAATTGAGTCATGAGGTCATAATCTCATTAGTGGATAGATCCATAGTAAGGGCTTCACTGGGTGGTAACCTAGGCAGGTGGGATGAGGCTAGAGAAGGTGGGTAGCTGGAGGTGTAGCCTTAGGGACTGTGCTTGTGTCTTTGAATGCCCTGGCTTGGTGGATTTCTACTTCCACCAAAAAGAGAAAGAAGAAAAAGAAAAAAAGAAACTAAAAGGTCTGTGTGTGTAGCGAGGAGGTAGGATGCCTGTGCGTTTAATCCCCAGTATTTCCCCCTCCACACACATACTAATGACCGTTTACTGAGTACACACTGGGCTCCAGGTTGGGCCTTACCTGCACTGTTTCTTTTCATTCTGACTGTGTCTATGGTCACCTTCACTGGTTGATGAAAAATCCAAGGTCATCAGAGGTAGCAATTTGCTCAAGGTCACCAACCACGAGCGAGTGGCAGATTATAGATTCCCACCAACGTTTGCCTCGCTACCGAATCTATGTTCTTCACACTCTATCGTGCAGCTCCGCCAGCCCCTCATCACTGGAGCAGCCCCGGCAGGCCGCTGTGCCTATTCTGAGTCCGTAAGCCGGTGTGCATGCCTCTTCAACCAGTTCAGAAACGTTGACCTGAGTCCTATTGGTTGGTACCAGGAAAAAGCACACACTTGACTGCATGTTCAAAACTACGTTTGTACGATGGCCACAGTAGGCGGTCCACTCTGAGCTCTCTCCTGCTTGGGAAGGGAGGGAGGGATGGGATACAGAGAGGTGGGACGAGGACCTAGGAGAAAAGATTAGGAAGTGACTCGGGAAAGGGTTTCCTTAAAAAGTAGACAAAGAGGAAGGCTAGGAAAGAGGCCTGCTGCAAGAGCTGTGGCTGGGTGGGGTGGTCAGGAGAGCACTGCTGGCTGCGAGTTCAAGAGGCTGAGTGGAATGTGGCCCATCCTGTGTGGGCGGGTGAGGTCCGAGTATGTGGGAGAAATAGGACTGTGCTTCTCTGTGAGCCAGGAGAGAAAAGAGGAAGGACCTCCATTGAGAATGGGGCAGAGGGAGCTAAAAGTTACCCCCAGAGAACTAAAAATAATGAGATAAAATATTTATTTATTTGTTTACTCATCCATTTATTGGTGCTGTGGATTGGATCCAGGGGCATTCTGCCTGTGGTTGCTACCACAAGGCCTATTTTAATTTTTCTTTTGAAACAAGGTCCTCCTAAGATGCTGAGGGCCTTGCTAAACTGCTGAGACTGGCCTCGAACCTGTGATTCTCTTGTCTCAGCCTCCCAAGTACTGGGATTCCCGGGCCACCAAGCCCAGCTAAGACAATATTTATTCATCAATTTTTTGGGGGATTAGAGGGTATTGAATCTAGGGGAGTTCTACCTCTGAGCTACACTCCCAGCCCTTTTCATTTTTTGTTTTTAAACAGTCTCTTGCTAGGTTGCTGAGGACCTCACTAAACTGCCGAGGCTGGCCTCGAACCTGAGATCCACTTGTCTCAGACTCCCAGGTATTGGGATTATAGGCGTGTGCCACCATGCCTGGCTTAATTAAATTCTTAATAGGTTATTAGGTAAACTTAAGCATAAGCAATTGCAACTATACCTATAATTTATAACATATAATACACAATCTAAGATTTCCACATGCTTTCTGGTAAACTGATTTTGTGCTCTCACTGCTCCATGTGGGTTGGAATAAAAGAAAAGAACAGAGCAGGAATGGTAGAGATAGTCCTGCATTTCAAGGACATGCTCAAGTCTTTAAAATGCTTCCTTTTCGCTTGGGAGGCGGAGACAGGAGGATCGCGCAGGTTCGAAGCCAGCCGCGCTGGCGTAAGAGACCCTGTTTCAAAAATATAAAATAGGTCTGGGAGTGTAGCCCAGAGGTAGAAGGGCTTCCAGGAACCCCAGTACCACCAAAAAATAAATAAATAAATAAAATAAAATAAAATAAAATGCTTCCTTTTTGACAAAACAAACAAAAAAAGGTGTGGCGTTCACCTGTAATCCCAGTATTTGCAAAGCTGAGACAGGAGGATTGCAGGTTCCAGGCCAACATTAGCAACTTAGTGGGACACTCTGCAATTTAGGGTTTTAAAATTAAAAAAAAAAAAAAAAAAAAAAAAGCCGGGCGTGGTGGCGCAAGCTTGTAATCCCAGCATTCGGGAGGCTGAGACAGGAGGATCGCAGTTTGCAGACAGCCTCAGCTACTTAGTGAGGTCCTTTGCAACTCAGTGAGACCCGGTTTCAAATTGAAGAATTAAAAATAGGGCAGGGGGTGTAGCTCGGAGGTCGAATGCCCCTGGGTTCCATCCGCAGTACTGCAAAATAAAATTTATTTATTTATTTATTTTGTGGTACTGGGGTTCCTGGAAGCCCTTCTACCTCCAGGCTACACTCCAAGACCTATTTTATATTTTTGAAACAGGGTCTCTTACACCAGCGCAACTGGCTTCGAACCAGTACGATCCTCCTGTCTCTGCCTCCCAAGCGTGGGGATTAAAAGCGTGCACTACCATGCCCGGCCTCAAAATAAAACTTAAAAAATAAAATTAAAAATAGGGCTGGTAGTGTAGCTCAGAGATAGAACGCCCCTGGATTTCATCCCTAGTAAAGTGTGTGTGTGCGTGAGCGCGCGCGCGCGCACACACACACACACACACACACACACACTTAAAAAAGAAATCCTACCAAGACTGACCCTATTAGCTATCACCTCAGGGAAATCTTTTCCAAACTCTGGGTCATGAAATCAATGTAGATCACCAACATTTCTTTAAAAACAAGATTATGCAGTGCTAATTGTTTGGGTTTTAATTATAGACTCACACACAAATGTATACTGAACTAAGATGTGAAACGTACTTATTGTGGCTCACAATAGAGCCAGCCCCTCCCAGGCCGCCCTGTTACTCCTGTACCTGCCAGCTCTGCTTTCTTTAGTTCACATCATGCAAACAAAAAGGCTCTTATTTATTTTTCAAATATAAAAGTACACTGTCATATTGAGCGTGCCTGTTGGAAGTACCTGCTCTCCTGCACCTGGGGATTCTTCGGTTTCTCCCAAGGTCAAGGGTCTCTCCCTGGCCGGGAGTCGCTGGACAGAGGCTCAGGGGCAGCGTGCGCCCTCAGCAGGGGAGGCCCGCAAACCTTGGGCGTCGGGCTTTTCCTGACCTTATTTCATGTTACCAGAGAGAACATAGAGGTTGGCAGGCCACCAAAAATCTTAGAAACTGACCTTTAGGTTCTGGGAATTCTCAGGCTGATTATCGAAGCTGGACGGCTGTCGCTCTCATACGCCTCTTTTATAGAAATGTCAATATTTTAGCCAGTGTGAGAGTGTGTGTGCGCGCAGTACTGAGGATTGAACCCAGGGGCATTCTACCTCTGAGCTACACTGCCAGCCCTTTTTAGTTTATTTTATTGTGTTCATTTTGGATCTCACTAGGTTGCTGAGAGACTTGCTAAATTGCTGAAGCTGGTCTGGAACCTGTGATCCTCAGTCTCAACCTGCCAAGCACCATCAAGCCCAGTCTGTCTGTCTATCTGTCTGTCTGTCTCTCTGTCTTTCTTTCCTTATTTTTTGCGGATCTGGGTCTGGAATCCAGAGGCATTTGACCTACCTACACTCCCTGCCCAATTTTTTATTCTTTGTTTTTTGAAAGAGGGTCTCACTGAGTTGCAGAGGGCCTCGCTAAGTAGCTGAGGCTGTCCGTGAACCGCAATCCTCTGGTCTCAGCCCCGTGAATGCTGGGACGACAAGTGTGCACCACCACGCCCGGCTCTATTTATTTATTTATTTGTTTGTTTGTTTGTTTATTTAATTTTTTTATGCTGGGGATGAACCCAGGAGCAGTCTACCTCTGAGCTATATATTTAATTTCTTATTGTGAAACACGGTCTCAATAAGTTGCTGAGGATGTCACTACGTTCCCGAGGCCGGCCTAGAACTGGAATCCTCCTGTCTCAGCCTCACGAGTGCTGGGATTACAGATGTGTGCTGCCATGCCCGGCTGGGAGGATCCTTAAGATATTAAATAGCCGGTCAGCATGGCCGAATGAATGTTGACCATCGACAGCCATCTGTGCATTTACTCCACCAGAAGGTCACCGTGCACTTACAACATGGAGGGATGGTCTGGTTAAATACCTAACCCTGCCTCAAACAACGATTGTGAACTTTGAGAAGATAATGGTGCAGTTTAAACTATTTTTTCAGTGTTGAAGCTGGGAATAATTGGATATGTTATGGGAAGTAAAATAGTGAAGGGCCTTCAAAAAAAAAAAAAGGAAACAAGGAGATAAAGAGGATTTTCAAAGGTATTAAAGAAGACAAAGGAAGGATGGACAAGAAAGGAGGGAGTTCAGAAAATATTAGATTATGGAATGAAGCCGGGCGTGGTGGCACACTCCTGTAATCGCAGTACTTGGGAGGCTGAGACAGGAGGACCGCAGGTTGATAGCCAGACTCAGCAACCTTGCAAGACCTTCAGCAACTTAGATACCGTGTCAAAATAAAAAAATAAAATAGGACTTAGGGGTAGATTGTACTTGGGTTCCATCCCCAGTAACACACACACACACACACACACACACACACACACACAACACAACACACGCATATATCTGATTTATATAAGACATATGTATATATAAGATATATTTATATCTTATGGAATAAAAATCTTATTATTAGACTCATGTAAATCTGGGAAAATAAGAATATACAAGATGTTTTTAATTGAAAGAATACATACTAAAGGGCAGAGACAGAATATCGTCTGAACTTTCCTCTTGGTCGAGCAAGTATCAAGGGAACCATACTTGCTTTAGGGACCAGGGAGCCAGGACCAGTCGCAGAGAGGAGGCAAGTCTGGCCCGTGGGTGTAATTGATGGAGCCAACAGAGAGATAGCATCCGTGGGGAGCTGGAAGGGTGCCAGATGGAGTCTCACTGATGCATCAGGCCAAAGGATCTGGGCAAAGGGCAGAAATAACCAGGCAAGGGAACAGAAACTGGAGCTCACAGGACGGGGCGAGCAATTCAGAATGACAGGTGGGAGGCAGAGCCCTGGGGTTTCCCAGGACACTGGGGTGTCATCACAGAGGATTTATATGCAGCTATTTAGGGTGATAAGCTGGTTTTACATAAAGGTAATGGAGCCAAGTCCCTAACCTGTGAAAGTAATATAGTAAAAAGAAAAAAAATAGTAGTAGTGGTAGCAGCAGCAGTATGTTACTGAGGATTGGATCCATGGACATTCTACCTCTGAACTATGTCCCCAGCCTTTTACATTCTAGTTCTTAATCAGGGTCTCACTAGGCTGCTGAAGTCTTCCTAAGTAGCTGAGGCTGGCCTTACACCTGCAATCCTCCTCTTTCAGCCTCCCAAGTACTGAGATTACAAGTGTGCACCATCACGCCTGGCACAGTAGCTACTCTTTAAACTTACTGCAGGATTGTTTTGCATCTTGGTTCCATCATTCAATGGTGGTAGAATGGAAATATTTGACAAGTTACTCAGCCACCCTCAGCCTCGATCCCCCTCCCTTAAAACACAGATCATAATAAGGACCGTCACACTCTTCCCCTGGCAATGACATCCATTCCCATGACACTGAGAATTGATGTGCTTACAATTCCCACACTCATCACCTGAACCCAAACCTCTTTGCATTTTGGACTCCTGCATCCAAACACTACTCAAACACAGCAATGGCAAAATGAAATTCCTCAGATTCTCTTAACCCTGGCCCTCATCTGAAGCCACTCTGCTCCATAGATGGCACCATCTGTTGTTTAAGCAGACATCCTGGATTTCTCCACCTTGACTCCCAATATCCCACCAGTGACTCCTAGAACGACTTCTCAAATCCTCCCCATGGCCGTGACCAATCCTCCTTTCATTCCTTTTATCCTTGCTTGAGAGTGGGTCTGGGATGGCCTTGAAACTGCAAACAGACAAAGAAAATCAAAACAAACTCCCACCCCCTGCAACCACAGGAACCTCCATCTCCCCCATTCCTACTGACCCTCCTCTGCTTCCAAGTACTGCCCCAACCATGCTTGATCCAGGTATTCCAAAGTCCTGTTTGGTCTTGGTTTTCCCCAGCTTTTCTTTCTTGTTTTCTTGTTTTCTTTCTTTCTTTCTTCCTTCCTTTCTTTCTTTCTTTCTTTCTTTCTTTCTTTCTTCTTCTCTTTTTTCTTTTTTTCTTTTTTTGGTGGTACTGGAGTTCCTGGAAGCCCTTCTACCTCTGGGCTACACTCCCAGACCTATTTTATTTTTGGAAACAGGGTCTCTTAAGCCAGCGCGGCTGGCTTCGAACCTGCGCGATCCTCCTGTCTCCACCTCCCAAGCTCGGGGATTACAAGCGTGCGCCACCACGCCCGGCCCCAGCTTTCTAAAAACTTGCTATGTATTGCCTCTTTGGGATGTGGCACTTCTCTGATTCCACCTCAGCTTTCTCTCCCACAAAGGGTTCTTTTATTTTGCCACCAGCCCCACAATCAAGGACCTTGGGTAAGAAACTCTCCAGTGCTTTGAAGTGTTAGTGAAATTTAGTTGTGCACAGAATTGCATAAGATAGATCAGTCACTGAGCATAGAAATCAGACTACTCCAAAAACAGTGTGTGTTAAAGCACCTAAACCTAAAGGCCTCAGCTACTTAGCAAGGCTCTCAGCAACATAGCGAGACCCTGTTTCTAAATAAAATATACAAAATAGGTTTGGGAGTGTAGCCTGGAAGTAGAAAGCCCCTGGGTTCCATCCCCAGTACCAAAAAAAAAAAAAAAAAAAAAAAAAAAAAAATGCTGAGGGTCCTGTTAAATTGCAGAGGCTGGTCTTCAACCTGCAGTCCTCCTGTCTCTGCCTCCCAAGTACTGGGATTACAAGTGTGAGCCACTATGTCTGTCCCAAAGGTACAGCTTTTATGAAAAAAAAAAAAAAATTCCCCTTTTGTGCTGAGGCAGGTTGGGAGACTTCAAGCTCATCCTGGGACAAGGAGCTGAAATGGGGGCTGGGTTCTGCAGGCTCATTCTCTTCTCCTTTCCACGGCAGCTGCTTCGTCCTCTCTCCCCTCCCACGCGCAGTAGCACCACCATCTGCAGCCAGGCAGTTGGGTTATCAGCCAGCAGGGCGTTTCCATGAAGTAGTGCAGTCCATAGAAGGCAGAAGGATAGAAGGACTCAGACTCAAGTCGTTTTGCCCTGATCCATCTAATTCGGGGCTCGTAACTAACTCTCAGAAATATCGAGCAAGCCGAGAAGCCCTGTTTGTGCAAAAGACAAGCCACAGCAAGAGACAGGGGAGTGGGGACGGAGGCTTAAGGTACATTTGTCAGGGCAGGTTACGAGTAATGTAATTTTTAAGCCAGGCACCGTGGTGCATGCCTGTAATCTAGGTACTTGGAAGACTGAGACAGGAGGATCTCAGGCTTGAGGCCAGCCTCAGCAATTTAGCAAGTCCCTGTTTCCAAATAAAAATATAAATGGCTGAGGGTGTAGCTCAGAGGCAGGATGCCCCTGGGTTCAAATAGCAAGGGCCTATTCGCAAATAAAAATATGAATTTTCAAATTGAATGCCTCTGTCCCACAATAACAACAAGAAAAGGGATACAACTTTAATAACGTTCTTAAAGGAGGAATAAGATATAAAATGAGAAAGCAGTCATTCACGGAGGATAACAGGATTTCAAATGCAGCTTCCAGATAGAAATCCTTGCACAACTCTCCTTTTTCTGGGCCCTCTCATATATCTAGACCCTCGTGTGTTCTGCTCTCTTTAGTATCCTCACCAACTGGTCCAGGTCCTGATACTTAATAGACACTCATTAATTAAATCTTTGTTGTATAAATGCAACCACTCCAGTACCCAGTGCCCTAACTTCTCCTTCCATTTGGTATTCTAGACTTTCTTTTTCTTTTCAAATACCTATTTTACTACTCTCCTTGATTGGACAATTCAGAATAACGCAGGCAGGGCAGCACCCAGGGGCTCAGAAGACTTCACTGTGGAGGTGTTTATTATCCTTTAATCATTCTCCACTCTATTTCCCTAAGGAAGAATACTGGAGTAGGCAGTTTTCCATCACCTATAGGAAACTGAGATTCGGAGAGGAGGAGTAACTTGCCCGGGCTTTCTCCATCTTGGGGAAGCGGGCCAGAAGTCTCTATGCATTTTGGAAGGAGCCTGAGCTAGCCAGAGTTCATATCAGGACTCTGCTACATACACATGACTGAAGCAGCACTCCCTCCCTGGGCCTCATCTGCTTCTATAACAGTGAATGCCGGGGCCTACCTCATAGGATCATTCTACTCCAAGGACTGAATTCCAAGAGGGTGCCAGGGGAAGGATGCACACTTAAGATAAACAAAAATAGTACTTTCCTTTTATCCCTGGAGTCAAAATAGCAGAGATCAAGGCTGGGCGTGGTGGCGCACGCTTGTAATCCCCGCGCTTGGGAGGCAGAGACAGGAGGATCGCGCAGGTTCGAAGCCTGCCGCGCGCGCTGGCTTAGGAGACCCTGTTTCCAAATAAAAATGTAAAAATAGGTCTGGGAGTATAGCCCGGAGGTAGAAGGGCTTCCAGGAACCCCAGTACCACCAAAAAAAAAAAAAAAAAATAGCAGAGATCATTTTGCAAAGATGATAAAATTTTCCATTGGTTATTTTTTTTGGAAAGAATCAATCTGAAAGTTTTGATCACATGCATAGTAAGTGAAAATTTATAATAACTCAGTTCCAAAGGCATTTTGATAGCCTTCATTCCTATGTTGCTGATAATGCTATCTGCTACACATTCGTGTGTATACATGGAAACACACACACACACACACACACACACACACACACACACACACCTCTCTTTCCTCATTAAGCAGTTTGAAGTGTCAGCCTGCAGAGAGGAACAGACAGGGACCCAGGAAACCAGGGTGAGGAAGCTCCCGAGTCAGATGGGTTCCGAGACAGTTTTCCCCTTCCCTCAGGCTGAGATATTCTGCCATCTGTTTTGATTAAACCTTTCAAAATTCAACTTGTGTTTTTCCTCCCATTCCTTTGAAATCTCCTTTAATTCAAGAGTCTTTAGGCTTTCTTCTTTCCCTTAACCACCATCTGGTGCTTCTATTAAAAAAAAGAAAAGAAAGAGAGAGAGAGGAAAAAAAAACACACACATACAACAAACACGTTGAGTTCCTTGGAAGAAAGGTATTATGATGAGGATAATTTATTCCCATAGTGAGGCCCATTACTATTTCCATGGCAACAGACTGTGATGTTCTGAACATGGGACTTTGTGATCATCACAAGAACAGGGTGGCAAAAGGCCCTGTTCAGACTCTTTGTCCTTATGGATTCTTTGGGTACTCACGCTTGGTGGCTCCCAAGTGCCTACAGAATTGAGCCCAAAGCCTTAGCGTGGCATTCAAGGCCCTTCTCGACTCATACAGTCACTCCAGGCTCATTGTCTGCCAGCCTCAGGCGTATGGTTCTCTGGACATTCTCTGTATCTTCGTGTCCTGAACATATTTCACACACTCACGTCCCCCTGTCTCAGCCTCTGCCATTTCCTCTCCCGACAGAGCCCTCTCTCCACTCGCTCCCCCTTTTTCTTAACCTAAGGACATCCTCCTCAATCTAAAGATTTGG
This sequence comes from Muscardinus avellanarius, assembly GCF_963383645.1. NCBI lineage: Eukaryota > Metazoa > Chordata > Mammalia > Rodentia > Gliridae > Muscardinus > Muscardinus avellanarius. The sequence goes on along the minus strand of NC_137801.1, from coordinate 19,111,511 downwards.
CTTGAACGTCACCTTCTCTATGGACTCTTCCATGGCTCACCCAGGCAACAGCAAAAGTCTCTTCCATGCCCCCAGGATTTTGTGCAAACAGATATAACAACACTTAAGATTTTTGGATTGAAGTGATGATATCCTTCATTCTGGTCAGTCTTCATTTGCATTTGGGTGAATCCTTCTCAAGATCCATACCTGTTTCATTTTTGCTGGCTACCTCAGTTATTTCACATGATTTCTCAGTGATACCTAGGGGGAGATGGGCAAGTATTTTATCCTTCTTTTTTTTTTTTTATGGAGGATTGAACCCACGGCATTCTACCTCTGAGCTACACCCCTAGCCCTACTTTTTATTCTTTTTTCTTTCTTTATTTATTTAGGTACTGGGGGTAGAATCCAGGGGGCATTCTACCTCTGAGCTATACTCCCAGCCCTATTTTTTTATTCTTTATTATTTTATTTTATTTTGGTAGTACTGGGGTTCCTGGAAACCCTTCTACCTCTGGGTTACACTCCCAGACCTATTTTATACTTTTCATTTGGAAACAGGGTCTCTTAAGCCAGAGAGGCTGGCTTTGAACCTGCACCATCCTCCTGTCTCCGCCTCCTAAGCGCGGGGATTACAAGCGTGCGCCACCACACCCGGCTTATTCTTTACTTTTGAAACAGGGTCTCACTAAGTTGTGGAGGGCCTCACTAAGCAGCTGAGGCTGTCCGCAAACCGCGATCCTCCGGTCTCAGCCTCCCAAATGCTGGGATTACAAGCGTGCGCCGCCACGCCCGCTTTACCAGCCCTATTTTTTTTTTTTTATTCTTTATTTTGAAACAGGGTCTCACTAAGTTTTGGGGTACTCACTAGTTAGTTGAGGCTGGCCACAAACCTGAGATCGTCCTGTCTCAGCCTCCCAAGTACTGGGATTGCAAGCATGCACCACCACACCCGGCTCCCATTTTAATGTTAAAAAACACTCAAGTTTAGTGACTTAGATGTGGAGTAAGTGGCGGAGCCAGAGCTCCATTGATTTGATGATAAAAGAACATGAGCTGGGCCTGATCATTACCAACTACTGGTAATTCCAGTACTTGGGAGGCTGAGACAGGAGGATGGCGGGCTCAAGGCCAGCCTCAGCAACTTAGTGAGTTCCTATTTCCAAATAAAAAATTAAATAGGGCTGGAAATGTAGCTCAGAGGTACAATGCCCCGAGTTCAATCCTCAGTATTATATACACAAAAAGAAGAAGGAGGAGGAGGGAAGAGGAAGAAAGAAAGAAAGAAAGAAAGAAAGAAAGAAAGAAAGAAAGAAAGAAAGAAAGGAAAGAAGAATGTGGATTTTGGGGTCAGGCCTACTTGGGCTCTGCTCATGGAACCTCTCTGACCTTCCTTTCTTCACCTATAAAATGAAGATTAAATGAAATCATCTATGTACGGGACTTGGCACATAGAGCTCTCCAATAATGTTTCTTTTCTTCTTGCCCCCTTCAAATTCTACTTTCTAGCAACATCTAGAAGCAAAATACAGTTTTTTCTTCCATTTTTGTTTTCCTAAGTGCCGCGTGACGCTGTAACTCAGGCAGACGGGCAAAGGAGTGTCTCTGACATCTTCCAGAGAAGAATTTTGCCTGAATCCCCTCAGCTGTAATCTAGTTTAATAAAAGGAGCTACCAAACAGCTGCTGTAAAGAGTAAAACAGACGTGGTGGTGCGCGCCTATGATCCCAGCACTTGGGAGGCTGAGACAGGAGGATCACGGGTTCAAAGCCAGCCCCGGCAACTTAGTGAGGCCCTTCGAAGCTTAGTGAGACCCTGTTTCAAAATAACAAGAAATAAGCCGGGCGTGGTGGCGCACGCTTGTAATCCCCGCGCTTGGGAGGCGGAGACAGGAGGATCGTGCAGGTTCAAAGCCAGCCGCGCTGGCCGTAAGAGACCCTGTTTCAAAAATATAAAACAGGTCTGGGAGTGTAGCCCGGAGGTAGAAGGGCTTCCAGTAACCCCAGTACCACCAAAAAAATAAATAAATAAAATAAAAATAACAAGAAATAGGGCTGAAGGTGTATCTCAGGGGTAGAATGCCTCTGAGTTCAATTCCCAGTACCCCCCCCCCCACAAAAAATAAATAGAATAGAATAGGCTGGAGAATGTAGCTCGGAGCTAAAGCATCCCTGGGTTCCACCCTCCACCACACACACACACACACACACACACACACACACACACACAGAGTAACTGAAGCAATGTGTGCATGCATGGAGCGTTTGGCACAGTGTCTGGTACACAGGAGGCACTCGGGGGTTTTGCAATCACCCTAGCATCGTTATCACCATCAGCACCCTTATCACTCTGATGGTTATTATTTCTCGTGTGACGGAACAATGGGTCCTGTGAGCATCACAGAAGTCAACAGAGCCCCACACCTCGGGCCTCGCCGTTCTCACCCACCCACTCCCTTCCTCCTACAAGATCAGGAGCTTCATGTGGGGTATCGATGCCTCCTCTCTCCGCAGTTTGTTCTCTTGGGTGGGCCTGAAACAAGACCTTGCAGAGGAGAAGCCTTTGGTAAAACATGGTCAGAAGAATGCTGAGTGGCAGTTCTCCAGCAATGAACACTCATCCTGAGCTAACGCTCCAAAGCCTTGGCCTGCTCCACATCGAGACACTCGTCTTTAACCATGGCACGCTTGCTGGGAGGGCCATTTTCATGACGTTCATGCACGTCGTAGATGTTTTTGTTTTTGGTACTGGGGTTGGGGTTGAAACCAGGGCCATTGTGCCTCCGAGCCTCACCCCTGGCCCTTTTTTTACTTTTTATTTTTATTTTTTTGTTTTGAAACAGGGTTTCACTAGGTTGAGAAGGCTGGCCACATACCTGTAATCATCCTGTCTCAGCCTCCCGTGTACTGGGATGACAGGCCTGTACCACCATACCCGGCTACATCTATAGAATATTGGATATTCTGTATTCTATATTCTGTTGAATACTTTAGATATTTACATTTGTAGCTTGTCTACGTATTTTTTCCTCTTAAGACAGACACAATTCCCAGAGTAGAAAACATACCCAGTTACTCATTTTTGAGGGGTGAAGAGTGGGATTTAAAGAAATTATAACCTAGAAAACATGTCCATCAGGCGATAAGCACAGCCTCCCAGGGTGATCAACGGGAGGTATCACTCAGGTGTTCATTCAGCAAACATTGACTGGGTGCCTCTTTCATGCCAGGTTGAGTGTTGAGGTGAGCAACACGATATTCCCCCTCCTCTGCAGAAGGTACGTGCCAAGACTCCTGGTCGACACCTGAAATCCCAGGTAGCATCGAGCCCTATGGTTTCTCCTTTGGATACATACCTATGATAAAGCCAAGACCTTTTGCTTTTTACTTAAAGGAAACACTTTACAACCTTTTTCAAAATAAAAAATAAAAAGACCTGGGGGTGCAGCATGGAGGTAGAATGTCCCTGTGTTCAATTCCAGTAGAACACCACCGTAACAAAATAAGGGTTACTTGAATACAATCACTGTGATACTACAATAAGTCAATCTGAAAATCAAGATTACTACTAAGGGCCCAACAGGCAGGTAGCATATACAGCATGGATACACTGGGTAAAGGAATGATTCACACTCAAGCAGAACAGAATGGGACGATGTGAATTGCAACACTATACGCCTAATGGTATGCAACTGAAGACTTCTAGGTTGTTTATTTCTAAAATTTTCCGTTTCATATTTTTTGGTCCGTGGTTGAGTGTGGATAACTGAAACCATGAAAAGTAAAACTGTGAGCCGGGCATGGTGGTGCACACCTGTAATCCCAGCATTTGGGAGGCTAAGACAGGAGGTTCAGGGTTCATGGAGGACAGCCTCAGCTACTTAGTGAGGCCTCTGCAACTTAGTGAGACCCTGTTTTTTTTTTTTTTTTTTGGTTTTTTTTGTTTGTTTGTTTGTTTTTTTTTTGTTTTTTTTTTTTTTTTTTTTTGGTGGTACTGGGGTTCCTGGAAGCCCTTCTACCTCCGGGCTACACTCCCAGACCTATTTTTACATTTTTTTTTTATTTGGAAACAGGGTCTCCTAAGCCAGCGAGCGCGGCTGCCTTCGAACCTGCGTGATCTTCCTGTCTCTGCCTCCCAAGCGCGGGGATTACAAGCGTGCGCCACCACGCCCGGCTGAGACCCTGTTTTAAAATAAAGAGTATAAAACAGGACTGGGGGGTATAGCTTAGAGGTAGAATGCCCCTGGGTTCCATCCCCAGCACTGGAAAGTAAGAAAGTAAGAAAATAAGAAAGGAAGAAAGGAAGAAAGAAAGAAAGAAAGGAAAGAAAGAAAGAAAGAAAGAAAGAAAGAAAGAAAGAAAGAAAGAAAAGAAAAAAAAGAAAGTAAAACTGTGGATCAAGGGTGATGACTCTCCCGTGAAATCCTGTTTAGCAATCTGTACCTCTCCACCCCCAGCCAAGCCAACCATCTAGTGAGAAAAGATATGGCCTTTGGATAAGAGCAGTATGGCTCAGAGTGTAAGTGATGTATCCTGATTACACACACTGAGGTGACAGATGAAGGACTTCAATTTCAACCCAAGTCTCTGAATCTCCAGAGCTCACCTCCTTTTGGCGATGCGCCTCCAGCTTCCAGGATAACTGGCAGGTGATCACGCCCCAGTGACAGGTGCTGACCAGCTCTCTCCTTCCTCGCTGTTCATCCTGCTGGAGTCAGGATTGGGCTTGGACTTCCAGCTTTCCCTCTGGCTATCACTTACATTGTGACCTCTGGTCTGTGCTCCCCTAGGAACAGGCAGGGCCTACCACTCTCAGGGTACAAAGGGTCACAGGGGAGGGGACTGTGGTGTGTCTTTTAATACCTTCCCTTTCAGACCCCCTCGCTCGTCACTTCCCGCTGCCCCACAGCTGGGGTAGGGTGGGGGGCACTGATTCTGACTCATGGCACACTTCGAGAGGCTCTGACTCATCTCAGCGCTGATGTTCTTCCAGCCCTGCTCAGTACATTGTGGGTGCCCTTCCCCAGCTGGCCGGGATCAGCCAGGCTCATTCAGATGTGATTGGTTCAGCCCTAAATGACACCAAGATTCATTAGTAAATTAGACACACACACAAAAATCAAAGACTTCCCAGCACCCAACAGGGCTCAGGCAAGTTTTACACTGCATGCAAGCCAAGATTAATCTGCAATAGTATTAGAATTAATGAACTACTTTGCATTCAAGGATTTAGTTTAGATTGGCTGTATTGATTACATTTACATTTGCATCAGTTGTGTTGATCGTTGAAGTTTATTGTTAAGTTAAAAAAAAAACATAAAAATCCAAGATAGGGCTGGAGATGTATGTAGATCAGGAGTAAAGAGCACCGGCCTAGCAAGTACGCAGCCCTGAGTTCAATCCACAGTACTGAAAAAAAGTTAACTACAAATATTAAGTATTGGGAGTTGAAAGTTCAATGTTAACTATAATATTTAAAATGGTAACCATAAGTTAAAAGAAAAAACTACTAGCCAACAGTTTATACAGATGTATTAAAAAAATCCTCCTTTCCCTTGATAATTTGTGAAAGATTATAATTATCAAAAGTTAGGAAACAAGTTTGAATTTAGCTGCTTAAAGAATTATCCTTTTGAATGTTTCCATAGAGCAAATTACAGGTGTTTCTTCAAGGACACGAAGGGTTCTAAGTTTACTTGTTTCTGATTCCTATTTTTGTCACTGTACAATAATTTGACTTCGAAAAAGAAATGTTTCACATGGGGTAAAACTCTGGCATTCAACTGTCCTTTCTTTCCACAGGCCAATCCCGACGCCAGCTCTAGAGAGCAAAGCTTTCCTCCGCTTCTTTAAAGGCCCTTTGTCCCTTCTCTACTTTGCTTACTCTGACTGCCAGACTCCAGTTTCCAGCACTTACCATCTTCTATTAGATGGTTTTAACATTAGTATAAAAATGATCTCATCCTGTAGTGAATATTCTATATAATATCAATAAACAACTTCCTTTTGAGGAGAGGTTGTCTTCATCCCCAATTTTAGGGACAGATGTTTGAATGTTTTTGTTGGTTGGTTGGTTGTTTTTCAGTACTGAGGACTGAGCCCATCTCTGAGCTACGTCCCCGGCCTTATTTTATTTTTTATTTTGAGAAAGGGTCTCACCATATTGCCGAGGCTGGCCTCGAACCTGCCATCCTGCTGTCAGTGTCTCCCCAAGTACTGGGATTACCAGCATGCACCACCACACCTGGCTTGTTTGAATGTTTTTTGGTTTTTTTTTTTTTTTTTTTTAACAAGTGGCAACCAGTTTATTAAAATTCCTGACTTAGGCATCTGCAATGGTACCTTCAACCTCCACTCCTGGCTCAATACTGATGGAAGTAATTTGTTTAACAATCTCAGAAGGGCTGTGTAAGTCAATTAGTCGCTTGTGGATTCTCATCTGGAAGCGATGAGCACTCATTTCTTTGGGTTTGACCCCCACGTCTCTTGTTTTCTACTTGACCTGACACCTTCTTTACTTACTGCGCTCCCAAAAGGTTTATTTGCAAAGATACGCCTGTGGCCCGGAGCTAGGCTTTTTCATTACCGCCCTTGGCCACCTCTTTAAACTCTTTCCTAGTCATTTGTGTTCTGCAAGAAATGAAACTGAGCCACAGTTCTGCAGAAACTTGATAATGTCCTCCCTGGAGAGTGCCTGATTGCTCAGCATCCAAGGACTGGCCACCCCAATTCTCCCTTTCAGCCTGTGTGTTTTAGAGGTACTGGGAACCAGAAAGTTTGGTAGGACAAAGGATGTTTTCAGGGTTTAAAAAGAAAAGGAGCCACCTACACCGAACTCAATCCCAGGCTGAAGTTATTGCGGCGCCTGCCGCTGACGCCACGTGTGTTCTGGCTTCTAGCAGGATTGTTCCCCCTGCTTTGCTCTGAAACGTAAAGCCCCAATGCCCACTGCAAGTCTTAATGAAAAGCAGCTCATAAGCAAGTTACGTAACCTAATTGTAATCCAGGGATCAGCTTGGTTATATTATTTAAAGAAATAGCATCCATTTCTGTGACCTGATTAAGAAAAGAAACTCGGGGAAGAAAACAAAACAAAACAAAACAAAACAAAACAAAAACAAAACAAAACCTGGTTCGGCACTCGGCTTCCTGTGCTCATTCTAATGAGAATGCTGGTAAATAATTCAGAAACAATGACTTTGGAGCACACTAAAGGCAACTTAGCTTCTGTCTCAAAGCAGCTCAGGCTGCTTAGAGCAAATTATGAACAATCATGAAAAAGAGAACTTACTTTTGCAGAAAATGGAGTCATTTAGTCAGTTTATGTCCCCATTGACTGGACACATGTGAAGTGCTGATGGGCTGCAAGGTGGGCCGGGCCGTGCATGGGCTCGCAGGCGCCGAGAGGTGAGGGTTAACACCAGCCTATGGACATCAGGAATGGAAGGTGTCAATACCTGGGAAAACAAGAGTGAGGGTTACAGGAACTCTCTGACCTATCTTTGCAAGTGTTCTATAAATCTAAAACTCTTCTAAAATTAAGAGTTTATTTTTAAAGTCCTGGTCAGGGAAACAGTTGGGTACACAAATAGAAACATATTCATCCTTGTTGCTTGGTTTATAGAAAGAAAACCAGGCCTGCATAATAGGCAGCTTCATAAGTGCTGTGATTGTTCCACAAACTTCAGAAGGACAAAACCGGATTAATCATCGTCCTGATTCATGTTAACAGTGTGAGGGGTTCGACCGGTCCTTTGGTCTTTACATAAACCTCATTTAATTGTTTCACACTTTATATAGTATTATAATAATATAAAAACTACGCATAGACCCAACTATCTGTCCAGTTCTCCATGACTTACATTGATCTACATTTTCTTCCCCTGCCTGTTATTCCCCAGGCTGCCCCCCAGGACGCCCCCTTCTTAAATCTTGTTTTATCATACACTTGTTCTTTATATTTTATATTTTGGTACATAATATACATGGGACTAAACAGCATGCTAGTTTTGTTCTTGAACCTATGGTAGAATAGTTGGTCTTCTGGGACTTGTTATTTTGGCTCAACATTATATCACTAAAGTTTATCAATAACATGATTCTAGTGAATTCATTTTTCCCACCCTTAAAACTCCACAGCAGGGCTGTGCCACACAGAGTACTTCACCCATTTCACCCAGTTCTTTATAAAGTGTTGCTGTTCCAAGTGGTCATGACACGAGCGTTCTCATACTTGTCCCACTTGAACGTGTGATAGTTTTCCATGGAACTAGAGATTTATGGGACTGAATAATCTCTAAACTGCAGAAGATCAAACTTTGCCAGCTAATTTACAGAAATTATGTTAAGGATGCCTGGGAAGGAGCATATAATATAAATTCTTTACCATTGAGGCAAAGGGAAATATAAATGACAACAGTACCTTGGTATCCACAAGAGATTGATTCCCAGACTCCATGCCCAGGATACCAAAATCTGAGGGTTCTCAGATCTCTTATATAAAGTGGCATAATATTTGCACACAACCCATGCACATGTTCCCATATACTTTAAACAATCTCTAGATTACCTATAATACCCACTACATGTAATTGTTAATGGTTATGCTAAATTGTTTAGAGATTGACGACAAGAAAGAAAAGTCTATGAACGTTCAGGATAGAGGTAATTTTCTTTTTCCACCTAGGGTTGGTTGAATTTTCAAATGTGGAACTTGTGATCATGGAGAGTCAACTGAATACACGAATCCCACGTCTGTTAAAAATTGATCTGAGCCAAGTACAGTGGTGCACACCTGCAACCCCAGCTCCGTGGAAAGTTAAGGGAGAAGGATCGCAAGTTTTGAGTCTAGCCTGGCCAAGTTAGCAAAATCCTGCCTCAAAATAAAAAATAAAATAAAATTCTGAGAATGTGGTAGAATTAGCTCGGTGGCAGAGCACTTGCCTCGCACCTCAAGGACCTGGGTCCAATCCCCAGCACTGCAAACAAGACAAAACAAAAACCAAAACCAACCAGGATTTCTGTTGAGAATGGATAATATCACCACACAATTATCAACACTGTTGACTGTATTTATATCAATTTTTCCACATGCTGTGTGTATGTGTGATATTGGGGATTGAAACCAGGAGCCCTCTATTACTGAACTATACCCCAGCCCTTTTGTATTTTTAATTTTTTTTAAACAAAGTCTCATTAAGTTGCTGAGGTTGGCCTTGAACTTACACTCCTCCCATCTCAGCCTCCCAAGGACTACAGGCATATACCACTGTGCTAGGGTCCACGTGCTATTTTTAAAGGGACAATTTTAGTTAGTTCAGTCAGTCAAAGGGAAAGATGGTTAGGCTGCCCCCCCCCTTGAACTCTTAATAAACTTCATGTGAAATGCAAAAGTGGAGCAGCTAGAGAAAAGAGCAGAATATGTGTTGGGGAATAGGGAGACAAAGAAAATACCGCTCAGCAGAGCAGAACAGGCTTTATTTGGGGTAATGCCCAGCAGGGGTGGGGACTGACCAGGACTGACAGTCCACAAGAGTCACAAGCCCTCTTCCTTACAGACTTGGAGCTTTTTATGGGGGTTAGGAAGGCGAGGGCTGGGGAGCAAGAGCAGTCGCGTATTCCTCTGATTGGTAGGCTTGACACCAGGCCAGAGATGATAAATTTATGGACTAGGGACACGGAACAGTTAGGGGCGTTTCTCCCTGCTTTTCAGGCCTTTACTTGGGTTTCTTTGTTCTCCTCTGGCAAGACCTCACAGTGCCCACACTATGGTCTGAAATTGAAGCTTGATATTTCTCTGCGGTACCAAATACAGAATAACTTTAGCTGCGTACAGAGTGGATGCAGAGGCAGATTTAAAAGAAAAAAAAAATGATTAGTCATCCCAGAAAACTGCAGGCATGTCTTTATAAAGGATAATAGAAAATTAATGGACACAGAACTTTAGGGAAATCCAGATCAATGGAACTTTCCAGACCATAGATGGAAAGAGTTGTAAGTACCAATAATGAGAACTCGTACCCCCAAGCAGTAGTATAGGAGCACGAGAAAGGACTTCTGGCCCGCCTGCCCTCTTAGCAGAGTCTCCCACATAGTGAACCCACATGGCATGTGACCCCTAGTTAAGAAAGGGACTTTTACACAGAGCTTCGGATTCACTCACACTTTCTGGGTACTTGAGTGCAAAAAGAGAATATAACATAGTCTTTGTCTTCACAAGGCCACGGACAGAGAGGGGACTGTAAAGATGAATTGACATTCACTGTATGCAAGACACTGTGCTAAGTGCTCTGTGTACATCATCTAATTCCGCGTGTATAACAATATATCCCTGTCCTCATCTCAAAAAGAAAACAAAGTTTATAGGCTAGGTAATTTGCTGAAGATCACAAGCCAGAAAGTAAGAATGTACACTACACGTGTCTGACTTTAGAGCCCCTGCTCCAGGCCACCAAACCGAACTGTTTTACAGATTAATAGGCAGTGCCACAATAGAAGTTTGTACTATTCTAGAAAACATCAAATACCTGCCAAGAGAAAACTTGTAGTATCTTTTTTCTTTTTTTTTGGTTTTTCTTAAATTTTTGCTCTGTGTGTGTGTGTGTGTGTGTGTGTGTGTGTGTGTGTGTGTGTAGTTGTAGTTACTGGGGATTAAACCCAGGGGCATTCTACCTCTGAGCTACACCCTCAACTCAACCCTTTTTTTCTTTTCTTTTTTTTTTTTTTTAAACAGGGTGCTGCTAGGTTGCTGAGTGCCTCACTACATTCCTGAGGCTATCCTTGAACCTGCGATTTTTCTGTCTCAGCCTCCCAGCTACTGGGATCACAAGTGTGTGCCACCACACACAGCGTGTCTTTGTTGTTTAAGCCACCATAATAAAATACCATAAAGTGTGGCTTATAAACAACTGAAATGTATTTCTCACAGTTCTAGAGGCTTGAGAAGTCCAAGATCAAGACACAGGAAGATCACACATCTACTAAGAGCCCTCTTCCTTATAGGAGGTAAAAACTATTTTCTTTTTTCTTTTTCTTTTTCTTTTTTTTTTCCCCCAGTACTGGGGATGGAACCCAGGGGCATTCAACCTCCAAGCTACCCCCAGTCCTATTTTTTTTTCTTTATTTTGAAAACTGAGTTGCAGAGGGCCTCACTCAGTAGCCGAAGCTGGCTGTGAACCGGTGATCCTCCGGTCTCAGCCTCCCAAGTATTGGGATTACAAGCTTGTGCCACCGTGCCTGGCAAATGGTACTGGGAAAACTGGATATCTGTATGTAGAAGAATAAAAATAGACCCCCAATCTCTCACCCTGCATAACAGTCACCTCAAGATGGATCAAAGACCTAGGAATCAGATCCGAATCCTTGACTCCTCAATGTGACTTCATATTCTAGAAGGAGTAAGAGAGAGCCCTAGAGCTGCTTCTGTTTTTATTTTTATTTTTTGTACTGGGAATTGAACCCAGGGGCATTCTACTTTTGAGCTACACCCCAGAGCCTGTTTTATTTTTTATTTTTAAACAATCTCATTGAGTTATCTATCGTGTGCTAGCCTCGAACCTGAGAACTTTCTGTCTCAGCCTCCCAAGTACCGGGATTACAGGCATGTGCCAGCACACCTGGCTCTGGAGCCTCTTTTACAAAGGCGCCAATCTCACTGATGAGGGCTCTGTTCTCAAGGCCCTATTATCTGCCTAAGGTGCCAACTTCAAATATGCTCATATTAGGTGTTAGCTTGCAGCCTACAAAATCTGGGGAGGCACAGACATTCAAACCCTACTAAGCAGGACAGAGACAAAAACCCATAAAGGATAAATAGAATATCAGTAAATGTTGAAATAAAGACCAATGTGAGTATAGAAATAGGAATGAAAAACCTAAGATTTCTGCCTCAGAGTCCATTAAGACTGTATTTTACAAGTAGCCTTTTTTATACTGGTACATAATTCAATCCATGTATTACTTAACCTCTTTATCCTTATATTACCAATTAATCATAAATTGACACCCTTGATTTTTATTAGGCTCTTTTCTCTCTGTGAGTTGCATCCATGTTTAGATTATCAGCTCAGAGAAAGCAAAATGAAACATGTGATTCTTTTTTTTTTTTTTTTTTGTACTACTGACCAGGATATATTCTAGCATACTAGGCACTCAGTACATGCTGAAGATGAAGTAGCATCCATCTGTTTAAATGTGATTCTGAGTGGCATATAGAAGAGGGAAACAAAGAAGAACCAACATACAGATAACTGGGGTCTATGAAAATAAAAACAAAACATTAAAACAGAGCTAATATTTAAAATCAATGGATACCAGGCTATAGAATTCAGAAATCCAGAGTTGCTCCTCTCTCTCTCTCTCTCTCTCTCTCTCTCTCTCTCTCTCTCTCTCTCTCACACACACACACACACACACACACACACACACACACACACACTTGCACTGGGAGAATCCTTGGCCTGAGTCACCCTATAGAGAAGCCCACATGGCAAGCAACTGAGCCTCTTGGGAATTACCAGGTGATCTTGTGATCTGGGGAGCAGATCCTCCAGCCCAAGTCAAGCCTTCACACAATCTACTTGGCAGGTAAACTAACTACAGCCTTACCCAGAAGATTCTCCCTCCCAAGCCAGCAGCACCCAGATTCCTGAAAACCAGAAACTCCATGTGAAAATAAACGTTTATTGTTTTAAGCTGCTAAAATGTTTTACATAATTTGTTATGTCACAGATTCGGGGTCAGGCTCAGCAATTTAGCATGGCCCTCAGCAACTTAGCAAGACCCTGCTTCAAAATTAAAAATAGCACAATAGGACTGGGGTGTAGTTCAGAGGTAGAATGCCTCTAGTTTCAATCCCCAGTTCCAAAAATGAACAAATCTCAATCTAAATGCAGTAAGAGTCCTTTGGTATATTATAACCAAAAGTACCACTCTTTACACAAAATAGAGAGGTAGAAATGTGTGCAAACTTTAAAAACATTGAGCCTAAGAATGAAGAAACAGTTTGATTTAACGCGAGACATTTCCACGTCAGTCATGGCGATTCTCTCACACATGGAACCTCCCTTCCTCCCAGTCTTAAAAGTTTTACCCACAAAGAGACCAGCTTTGTACTAACATTTTGGGATGAAGATTTGGAGGACTACGACTAGCAGGTGACTTGGGGATTAAGAGTACACAACTACTTGAATAAGCCTGGTCAACCTGGCCACATGAGCATCATGGGAAGAGGCTAGTTGACCAGAAACCAGGCACTAGGTTAAAAAAAATTATCTAAAATGATACCTCAGGACTGGGCATGAGAAGTACCAGAAAACAAAGCTCAGGTAGGGCACACCTGTAATCCCGGCTACGCAGGTGAGGCAGGAAGATGGCAAGTTTGAGATCAGCCTGGGCAACTTAGCAAGACCCTTGTCAAAATAAAATTTTAAAAAGGGTTGGGAGTATAGCTCAGTGGTAGAGCGCTTGCTTGTCATGTGCAAGGCTCTGGGTTTAATCCCCAATCCTGGAGGGAAAAAGAAAAGAAAAAAGAAAGAAGCAGAGCTCAGACCAAGAACAGAACTATATATTCCCAGCATGCCCTGAAATCAAAGAGTCTGGAAGGTACAGGCAGCAGAGACAAGACCAGAGGAAAAAAATCATCAGAATGATCAAAGAAACTTTGGCACTTTCCAGCCAAAACTATACCTTAGGGGGGAGGGAAATAGGAATTCCCTGCCAAACTTCTGTCATTTTTAGCAACGATGCTTACCTTATCTCTTCTTTCAATTAATTTTTTTATTCTTAAGTTTTATTGTCTGAATTTCAAATCATGTGTAATTTCCTACAATATTAAAATTACTAACATGGGATGTTTGGGTTCTGACAGCATGAGATATTATGCTAATGGGAACCAAGTCTCACTGTGAATATATTTAAAATGTGATATAAAATAATACAATAATGTAAGAACATAGTCAAGATGGAGAAAAGAATGGAAGGGAGAGGGAGAAAACCAAAGGGAAGCCACAGATGCCAAAAAACGAACCAGGAACCCAAATCAAAGCAGTAAATTCCAGTTACGCTGTAGTAACTTGGAAAGCCAGATGATATTGGATCTGGATAGAAGGACCTTGGGCCAGAGGCTGGGGATTGAACACGAACACAAGGGGTGGGGGGAATACATGTCTACAGACTCGAGACGGCAAAGAGCTGGAACTGACCCTCCTGAAGTCCTGCTTAACCCGGTGAAGCCATGACCAGGGAACTTTGTAAAGGAAGTTCCCCCCGTGGCTTGCAGATGGGACAGAGCAGCTCTGTGCCTGTAACCAGATGGGGACAGGCAACTCGAGGCTGGCTGGATGTGGAGGCAGGGTCCATACGGCCTCATCCTTAAGATACATTAATCCCCAAGCTCATCTAGAACCCATGAGATTTCTCAAGCTCCTGCAGGAGGCGATGTAAAACAGCCAAGCAGAGTGATTCCTACTGTTCAGTGTACTAAGATGAAGAAAAACCACCTTCTTTCTCCCACCCCAAAATCTTCTAATATTCAAAAGAGACTTAGAAATGAACCAGCATGAATTAGCTATAATAGCAAGTCAGAAAGAGACTACTAGATATTTAGGTTGAAATTATTAACATGTCAATACTAAATGCATGATTCATAAAAGGAAACATTAGTGTGGGGGTGTGTGATCCCAGTACTTGGGAGGTTGAGACAGGAGGATCATGAGTTCACAGTCAACATCAGCTACTTAGTGAGACCCTCCGCAACTTAAGAAGACCTTGTTTCAAAATAAAGAATAAAAAATAGGGCTGGAGGTATAGTTCAGAGGTAGAATGCCCCAGGTTCAATCTCCAGTACTGAAGAAAAAAAAGAAGTAATTAATATATTGAACTTTATGAAAAATTAAAATTCTGGAGCTGAGCATGGTATAACACACACCCCAGTACTTGGGAAGCTAGACAGGATGATTGAAGGTTCAAGGCCAGCATTGGAAACTTTGCAAGGCTCTCAGCAACTTAGTGAGACCATGTTTTAAATTAAAAAAAAAAAAGGGATGGGGTGTAGCTCAGAGATAGAATGCCCCTGGGTTCAATCCCCAGAACCACACACATGCACACATGTACAAAAATTAAAACTCTAACTGGGGGTGTTGCTTAATGGTAAAAGCATATATGAGGCCCCAGGTTTAATCCCCAGTCCAGAGAGAGAGAGAGAGAGAGAGAGAGAGAAGAAACTTTAAACTTCTGCTCTGCAGCTTCTGTACAGATGATTGAAAGATAAGGCGTAGACAGGGAGAATAGGGCACAAAAGAATTAAAGAAAATAGAAAAATGTAAGAAAGTTAAGAGACACAGAGCACAGAAGGTACACACGTCTCTGACAGGCGCTCCTGGAGGAGAAAGGGAGGGGGAGGTCATGTTCATAAAGAGAATCAAACTTTACCATTCCTATGTAAAGAGGTAAGCCCTTACCTGGGAGAAAGAGGTGGGAAGAAACACACATGATTGATGGCAAAACTGTAGAATATTAGGCACAGAGAGAAAACCCAAAAGCCGCCAGACAAAGGACATATTACCATAAAAGAATAGCTGTTAGATATGACAGCAGATTTCTCAAGGGCAGCAATATCATCTTAAGACCAGATTTATATATTCAATGATTGAGCTTAAAATCACACATAGAAGTAAAGCATCTTCCTTCCTTCCTTCCTTCCTTCCTTCCTTCCTTCCTTCCTTCCTTCCTTCCTTCCTTCTTTGGAACCCAGGGTCATTCTACCTCTGAGGTACACCCCCAGCTCTATTTTTATTCTTCATTTTGAAACAGGGACTCACTAAGTTGCAGAGGGCCTCACTAAGTAGCTGAGGCTGGCCAAGAACCTGCAATCCTCCTGTCTCAGCCTCCCAAGTACTGGGATTACAAGTGTGCGCCACCACGCCCAGCTTCAAGTGTCTTTTAAAATACGAAAAATAAAGACCTTGTCAAAAAGAGAATAAGGTTATCACTGATTGTCACCAGAGATCTGTGAAGGTCTATAGAAGTTGTTTCTTCCTGGAGTGCAAGAAAAAATAAATTAAAACAAAGGGAAAGAAATAAGAAATAAATTGATAAATATGTAGACTAAATTTATGCAAGTATTAATTGTAAAAACAATAGTAATGATATTGAGAACTGATTGGGGATGACAAACAGGATAGAAATAAAATACAATAACAACCAATCAAGAATAACATGTCAGCGGGGTATGGTGGCACACACACATATAGTCCTAGTACTTGGGAGGCTGAAATAGGAGCATCACAGGTTTGAGACCAGCCTCAACAATTAGCAAGACCTTGTTTCAAAATAAAAAATAAGATAGGGCTGGGGATATAGCTCAAAGGTAGAATGTCCTTGGGTTCAATCCCCAATACCATTAAAAAAAAAAAAAAAGTGAAATGGGAGATAGGTTAAAATATAATATCGTTGCATTCTTTGGGAAGAGGTGAGAACTCTTTAACTTCAAAATTTTTTTTTGGTGGTACTGGGGTTCCTGGAAGCCCCTCTACCTCCGGGGTACACTCCCAGACCCATTTTTACATTTTTATTTGGAAACAGGGTCTCCTAAACCAGCGCACGCGGCTGGCTTCGAACCTGTGCGATCTTCCTGTCTCTGCCTCCTGAGCGCGGGGATTACAAGCGTGCACCACCACACCCGGCTAACTTCAAATCTTTAACTTTATACATTTAACATTAACAAAAATTTTTAAATCCCCTGAAGATATAGACATAGAATTATATAACTCCCCAATCAATAAAGAAGAGGACTTTTAAAAAGTCAAGACAAGGCCAGGTGAGGTGGCACACGCTTGTGATCCCAGCACTTAGGGGACTGAGACAGGAGGGTCACAGGTTCGAAGCCAGCCTCAGATACTTAGTGAGGCTCTCAGCAACTTAGTGAGACCCTGTTTCCAAATAAAGTATAAAATAGGTCTGGGAGAATAGCTGGAGGTAGAAAAGCCCTTGGGTTCCACCCCCGTTAACACACACACACACACACACACACACACACACACACACACACACACAAATGCAAGACAATAATCCCAGCATTCAAGAGGTGGAGACCAGAGGATCACAGTTCGTGGACAGCCTCATCTACTTAGTGAGGCCCTTCACAACTCAGTGAGACGCTGTTTCAAAAAAATAAAAAAGACTAAAAAACAGGGCTGGGGGTGTAGCTCAGAGGTACAGTGCCCCGGGTTCCATCCCTAGTACCAGAAAAAAAAAAAAAAAAAGAAAGAAAGAAAAAAAAAAGCAAGACAATGGGAAAAGCAAAAAAAAAAAAAAAAAGAGAGAGAGAGAGAGAATACAAAGTATAATGTGCTAATATCAATACCAAATATATCAGTGATCAAAAAAAAAAAAAGAAACAGATTACACCTCTCAATGAAAAGTCAGCAATTCTCAGATTGGATTTTAAAAGAGCCAAGTCCTGCCATATGCTGATGAAAACAAGACGAGATAAAATACCAGGAAAAGATACTTTTTGAAAGCAATAACTCCAACACTATTATTATACGGAGTAAATATTAACAGTGCTCTTAGTGAAATAAAAGGACTAATTCTTTTTCTTTGTTCAGTGCTGTATTGTTCATAGTCGTGAACAATATGTGTTATAGAGTGGATGCTCAATAAATGAATGGTTGACTGGGTTTGAGGATGATATAGGCCTACCAGCACGGCCTTACAACATGTAGAGAAAGACTTGACAGTACTTTAAGGGAAAACTGATCAATTTTCATCAGCCTGGAATATTTTTAATATCATTTACATAGATAAGACAAATTTATTTTTATTTATTTTTTTGTTGGGCATTCTACCTCCGAGCTACATCCCAGCCCTATTTTTTATTCTATATTTTTGAAACAGGGTCTCACTAAACTGCAGAGGCCCTCACAAATAGCTGAGGCTGTCCACGAACCACGATCCTCTGGTCTCAGCCTCCCGAATGCCGGAATTACAAATGTGTGCCACCGCGCCCGGCCAGAGTTAGTTGAAAATACAGATGAAGTGTATAACTGAGTTAACAAATTAAATTCAGAGAATACACATAGAACCCTACACCCAACAATTAGAGAATAGGTAAATTTTCAAGATCATTTATACCATGCTTTAAATGAAGTCTTAGCAAATATTAAAGAATCTATTTATAGATCACAGTTCTTTGGCATAGTGTGAAGTTGGAAATAAATAACAAAAATAGTTTTGGATGTTTGGAAATTTAAAAGCATATTTTTGATTATTCAGTCTTCAAAGGATAAATAGTAATGAATATGAAACAAATAGAAGAAGAAAGGCATGGTGGCTCATGCCTATAATCCCAGTACTTGGGAGGCTGGGACAGGAGGGTCTCAGACTCAAGGCTGGCCTCAGCAACTTAGTGAGGCCCTATTTTCAAATACAAAATAAAATAAGGCTGCGGATGTACTTGGAAGTTTAATGCCTCTGCATTCAATCTCTAGCACCATGCGAACACACATAAACACATACAATGGCAATGAAAATATTGTATATAAAATTCATAGTCCAAATAGAACAGAAGAAAAATGCACTGCCTCACATATATGTATTTTGTGTGTGTGTGCGTGGTACTGGGGGTGGAACCCAGGGGCTTTCTACCTCTGGGCTACACTCCCAGACCCATTTTATACTTTATTTGGAAACAGGGTCTCACTAAGTTGCTGAGAGCCTCACTCAGTAGCTGAGGCTGGCTTCGAACCTGTGCGATCCTCCTGTCTCAGCCTCCCAAGTGTGGGGATTACAAGTGTGCGCCACCACGCCTGGCTCGTACATGTATTTTAAAAAGAAGAATAAAAGCCTGGTGTGGTGGCACACTCCTGTAATCCCAGTTTTTGGGAGGCTGAGACAGGAGGATCACAGGTTCATGGCTGGCCTCATCAACTACAGTGCCCCTGGGTCCAATCCCCAGTACTGCCAAAAAAAAGAAAAAAGAATGAAAATTATTGAGTTGTTTCTAACTCTAGACTTTAGGGAAAAAAATAATAAAGTTTAAAAGAAAGTAGAAAGAATAATAAGCATAACAGCAGAAATTCATTATATAAAAACAAACACTACAATACTGATCCTTTGAAGAGACTAAGAAGGTATGATATTTTATCTTTTAGACACTTTTTATATTTTATTATCTCTAAATATTTTATAATTGATGATATATAAGATTCAATACTTTTTTTGTGTGTAGTAGTAGTAGTGGGAATTGAACCCAGAGACATTCTACCTCTGAGCTACACCTCCAGTCCTATTTTTTTTTTTTATCTTTATTTTGAAACAGAGTCTCACTAAGTTGTGGAGGGCCTCATTAGGTTGATGAGGCTGGATGCGAATCTGCAATCCTCCTGTTCCAGCCTCACAAGTACTGGGATTACAGGCATGTGCCACCATGCCCAGCTTCAGTTCGTATTATGGACAAATTTCTGGAAAAGTTGATTCAGAGAGAGAGAGAGAAAGAGAGAGAGAGAGAGAGAGAGAGAGAGAGAGAGAGAGCAGAGCATTAGTGTCAATAAATTTGAAGACAACATAAATCTTATCACATATACATATATATTAAATACAACTTGAGAAGAAGCAACAATATATTACTATAATGATAAAAAGAAAGAGTAACAGTTAAATTTATGACAAAGAAAACGTGAACTTCATATGATTTTACAGGCAAGTTCACTTCCAGAAAATAAACTCAAAAATGAAAAGCTCATTTTATGAGGCTAGTATATCCTTGATAATGAAACCATACAATTATTGCATAAGAAAGGAAAATACAAATCAATCCTGGCTAAAAACATAAATGTAAACACATCCTAAACAAAATAATAGCCATTGAAATCTGGGAATATATATATATATATATATATATATATATA
Organism: Muscardinus avellanarius; assembly: GCF_963383645.1. NCBI lineage: Eukaryota > Metazoa > Chordata > Mammalia > Rodentia > Gliridae > Muscardinus > Muscardinus avellanarius. Next base: position 19,091,623 of record NC_137801.1, on the reverse strand, counting down.
TATATATATATATTTTTTTTTTTTTTTTTTTTTTAATCATGACCAAGCCAGGCATGGTAGCACATGCTTGTAATCTCAGTATTTGGGAGGCTGAGACAGGAGGATTGCAGGTTTGTGGCCAGCCTTAGCAACTTGTGAGACCCTCTGCAACATAGTGAGACCCTGTTTCAAAGTAAAGGATAAAAAATAAGGCTGGGGGGTGTAGCTCAGAGGTAAAATGCGCGTGGGTTCTATTCCCAGTACCACACACACACACACACACACACACACACACACACACACACACACACAGAAGAAATAACCAATTTGAGTTTACAATACCAATGCAATGATCAATCACCAGAAGGAAGAAAAAGAACCTACTATTTCACTTCACTTCAACACATTAATAAGTTAAAGAAAGAAAACCATGTAGCCATCTCAGAACACACAGGAAAGCAATCAATAAAGCTGAATGACCATTTGGGTTTAAAAAATACACACACACACACACACACACACACACAGTTAACTGCAAACTAGAAATAAGAGATTTTTCTAACTGGAAAAAAAAATCTACCAAAAGTCTATAAGAAACATTCAATAGAAAAATGTTAGAACCATTTTTCAATTCAGGGGAGAAAGGATGACCATTCTCTCTACTTTAGTTCACCCACTAAACATCATACTGAGATCCTGTGCAAGAAACATCTACGATGTGGAAGAATTAGCATCACAGCAATAGATTAGTGTAGCACGTTAATCACAGTTTCAGTTCCCAGGCTGACAATCCCTATCTGCCATATCTGAGTCTTATTTGAATGCATGCTCTGTCTCTTTGTGGGCTTTTTTTTTTTTGCTTGTTTATTTGTTTTTTATTTTTGTGGTAGTGGAGATTGAACCCACTCTATATTCTTTTTCAATATTTGTTTAATCTGTCCTTCCAATGTAAAAAAAAAAAAATCATGGTAAAACTGCTGGTGCTTTAGCACAATTTGAGGCTGTGATAACAAACTATACATGTCATGTACTCGAAGCAAAATAATCTCATTTTACTTTTATTTTATACATTAATCAATAAAATTATTAATAAGTTTTATGAAATCACAGAACATGTCTTCATTATGTATAATTTTAGCATTAATATCTGGCATAATGGAATAGAAAATATGCATAAAACACTTCTGCACACCAAGGCCTGGCTGGTTATTCTCTCAAGGAAAACAAAACATGTGCGGTGTTTTGACCTATGAGATGAAAATGAGGTCGCCACTTTTTTTGTGGAATACCGTTTTTACTTGAAGGAAAGACTGACAAACCATGGTTATTCAGACTTGGGAATTTGGCAGGCATTTTCACACACACAAAATGAACAAAGTGAGCCTGTCACTTCAAGGAAAGAGGCTGACTGCATCTGTTGCCAATGATAAATGTTCAGTTCTCAAGCAAAAATTAGAATTTTGGAAAACTCTTGTCCATCGCCATGAACTTCACGGTCCCCCGATTTTTAAAAACTCTGGTGATTGAATCAGTGGCGATGTGAACAAATGTGCATTTTTTATATTGCATAATGCAATCCGTCAACATTTGTAAGACATGCATAATTCAGTGAACTAATGTTTTCCAAATGACCAAAAAAGATCAATAGGGTTTTTGCAAGAGTATAATTACATTGATATGATTTCAGATTCTGTAATGCAACGAACCTTTAACCTTTTTATTATTTGTTGACTTTTGATTTAGTTTCTTTGATGAAGAATTATCCAGAATTATCTGAAGTTTCGAGAACACTCCTCCCTACAACTCTGTACCTGTGCAAGGCCTGAGTTTCTTTGTATATTTCAACCAAATAACACATTGCAATTGATTGGATGCAGAAGCAGGTATGGGAATCAGCTGACTTCTAGTAGGGCAAACATTAAAGAGACTCACAAAAACACAAAACAATTTCTCTCTTCTCACTAATTTCCCCCCAAAGATGTGACATTTTCAGCCAGTTGTCGTGGTAGGAACCTGCAATCCCAGTACTTGGGAGGCTGAGACAGGAGGATCGCAGGTTTTGAAGCCAATCTCAGCAACTTAGTAAAAGGCTCTCCACAGCTTAGTGAGACCCTGTTTCAAAATAAAATACAACAGGGCTGGGGTGTAGCTCAGAGGCAGAACATCCCTGGATTCAATTTCCCGTCCCCACCCCCCCTGCCACACACACACACGTGCTAGATTTATTTCTATTCTTGTGGCTGGTTTGAAACATGTTGAGAAACATAAAAACCTGTCACAAAAGGAGAGGTACGGGATGGTCCCACTTACATACATTTTCAAAACAGAGAGAAGGCTGTTACTGCTTACGGATGCACCCATATGTAGTAAGAACAGACACACGTAGTTGTGGACGCCCAGGAAGATCCATACCAACCTCAGGGTGGGAACAGAAACTGGGGCCAGGGAAGGAGACACCATTTCAGATGTACACATGTAAACCATTTAGCAAAAGATATGAAGTCAATGTAGCACAAAGTTATCACTTACTGATCTGGGACACGGATAGTGTGCTGTACACAAAATATCCCAGTATTAAAATATACTTATTTTTTAAGTGCCTCTGTGTATTTGCTCTCAGGAAAGAAAAGTCGAACCGGCTGTTTCCAGTGAAATACATTTTCTGCGCCCTGGGCTGGACAGTCAGCCGCCCCGCTATTTGCCGGCTGCTTGTTGAGCCTAATAAATGACTTGGGATGGTTGAAGGGTAATGTCTTTTCTGTCTGCAAAGCTCTTGATCCTGGGTTCTCAGTCATGGCTGCAAAGGAAATTCGCTCTTGGATTTCTCATAGAACTCCTGCAGCTGTCGGGCAGGGCGAGCAGCCAGAATAGCTAGGGAACAACTCGGGCAGGCACCAGCGCAGGCCCCGGCGCAGGACTCCCAACACAAAGTCCCCTGTCCCTTTTCCTTTTCCTTTTGAAGCCAGAGAGAGGCCTTTGATTCGTGTGGTGATGATATCATGCAGCCTGCTGGGCGTCGCTGGGCTTTGGGTGTGGAGGCGCCCAGCTCCCCCAGCACTCCCTGAGCCCCGCTTGATGATTTCACAGTCGACCTCAGCGTATATATTTTTGCTTTTAAATCCATGCATCCTGCCCAGAAGCCACTCAGCTCCTGGATTTTTTTTTTTTTTAATTAAGAATACCCCGGGCGGTCGTTTTCAGACTTTGTGGCCTCTGATACAGAGGGAAGAGCTTGGTATTGTGGTTGTGTTTCTGTTTGAAGAGTGTATGCCCAAAGGAATCGCATGTGTCCCAGATTCAACACAGCTGTTAATTAGAGCTGAGAACGCTTGGTTGACCCCTACGTGGCTAATTGCTAGAATTGAGAAGCGTCTCTAAGGGCCTCGTATGATAACAACTGAAAATTGTACTGAGCCTCACCTAACGCTTCTGGATCCCATTCAGGCCGGGAACCAATAGGCTCCCCGCGGTTCCCTGGCGCGGGAGAGGCGCTCTGTGCTGCAGGAGCAGAATCCGGGATTCTCTTCAGTGATTAAAACACCCACATTTCACTCTGGATGTGAGACTTGAGGCGGTGTCCTCCGGAGGCTGGTGGGAGGGCTCGGAGCTGTACAGTGTAGCGTGCGTGGCCTACTTTTGGGGCCGCAACTGCTCCCTGACATTGCAGCCTGACACCAGCACCACCACTTCCGGGCCAGTTCTCTGTGACAGGGTGTAAGGCCACCCCTGTGGGGAGCCCACCCTGAGGGGATAGCCCTCAGAGGCATTGTTTCTTCACCTTAAAATACCTATCTCTGGTATTTTGTTGTTGTTGTTTTGTTTTTGTTTTTGTACAGTTGTTTGTTTGTTTGTTCCCAGGAACATTCTCCCTTTGAGCTACAGCCCTAGCCTTTTTATTTTTTATTTCAAAACAGGGTCTTGTTAAGTTGCTGAAGCTGGCCTCAAACCTGCAATCCTCTAGTCTTGGCCTCCCAAGTCCTGGGATTACAGGTGTTGGCCACTACACCCAGTTTTAAAATACCTAATTCTTGCCGAGTGTGACCCTGTTTTGAAATTTGAAAAAAATGAGGGCTGGGGGTGTAGTTCAAAGGTAGAATGTCTCTGAGTTCAGTCCCCAGTTATACACACACACACACACACACACACACACACACACACACACACCCTAACTCTTAAGATGAGAAAATTGTATGGAAATTAGCAGGTTCCCTGCCTGTCCCACAAGAGGGGCCACCTCCTCCCTGTCCCCTGTCCCCTGTCTGCTCTATGGGCAAGGAACAACCATGGAAATAACCAGAATCAGAAAGGTAGACTGACAGAAAGGTGAGAGCCAGGCCTGGATGGGAACGGAGAGGAGAATGAAACCAGCCAAATGGAGTGGCCAGAAGGGGCTCTTCCTCCTCTCTCCCCAGGGGGTGGAGAGAAGGAAAACCAGCCAGTGTTGTGGCCTTCTCAGCCAAGAGGCCCAGAGCCTCCCCTAGATACACAGTCAGCGCTCTGGCCGACTCCACTCCCTCAGCCTGGCCAAGGAGGGTGGCCTGGAGCCAGCAAGTAAGGAGAGACTCGCGATCCTTTTTCCAGAAGAAGTTCAAACCGTGGGTCCCATTCCAGAAAGTGGCAGCACAGCAAGAGCAAAGCAGCCCCGAGCCAGCTCGGGGAGAGACCACGGAGGAGCTGGACACAGGGACTCAATTTTACTGACCTCTTGACCCGAGATTGGCTGTTAAGGGCACCCTGCTTCCAGGGACGGCTAGGAGCTCCGCAGGCCTTACGATAGAGATTTGGACCTTTCACATCTTCCTCCTTCCAAGAGGACCTCTCTTTAACAAATATTGATGGAGACTTCATGTTGAACGGGAGTAGGAGGGGACAGAGGCAGAAAGCATGGCCACAATCTGCAGGAAACCAACTGGAAAAGAAAATCAAACCTACAGAGAATCACAGCGCGCAACACGGACCAGCAGCAACTTATTAACTCCACGGTGCCGTGTGGGCTCAGTGTGCCCTGGAGTGGAGGGGACCGGGGAGGCGCAGGGAATCAGGGAGACTTCACATGGGCAGCGGGACCTAAGGAGACTGAGGGTAGGTAGCGTTGGAAGAGCTTTCCTTGGGTAAACTGATGAGGTTGCCCTCACCCGACTGGAGGTCATGTGAGAAAACGATGGGATGTCCTGGTCCTAGATTGTCATAAATTCCCATGAGGCTTTAGATGTTGGGTTCTTCATGCAAGTTCTCCAAATTGCTTTTCCCAGTCTCCCCTCTCCCCACGCTGGGGATTGAACAGTGCCTTGCACACGCTAAGCAAGTGTTTCACTGCTGCGCTACGTCCCCAGTCTGTTTGCAAGGCTTTTAAGAAATCATTTTTATTTTTAAAATTGGAAAATATCTTAGATTTGATATCTTCCAGGCTCCTCGCATTGTACTTGAGAACATGAGTCCTAAAGAGGTCAAATGACCAACTCAAGGTTATATAGTCAACTAGAGCTAGGGCTGTAAGTCGGTCTTATTAGTCCCCAATGGACTTGCCAAAAATCATATAAAGGCAGTCTTCATGTATATGGAGTTTTTTTTTTTTTCAGTGCTGAAAAAAAAAAAAAAAAGAACCCTCACATGGACTTTGAACTCGCCTATGGAATTAGTTCCCATAATAGGCACCTAAAAGAGAATAATTTAAATGTTTTGTTTCCTTATAATAAAATTACAGATGCAATATGCCAAATGCAATTGTCCACGTACAGAGTACCCAATTCACAGAGTGTTTTTATATCCTTTTACTGGTGCAATGTAGCCTCCCGTCATAACGTAGTTCAGAGTGACGGCAACGTGCACACCCAGGGCACTTGGCAGCCCCCCGCCCCTTCCCACTCCCTCCCATTCCCTTTACACGATTCTGAGATTGCCATTGGTGGTCGCACACCGGTGCGTTCTCCCTCCCACCACCACCACCTCCCTTCTCTGGACCCCTGCATCGCTCCACGGGGGATTCTCCTCCATTATCTGAAGTCCCTCTTGTATTCTGATTTCTCCATAGCTTCCACATATGAGAGAAAAAATACAGTACATAAAGATTTTTAAAAAAATCTTTAAATATCTATGTTATTTTTATTGGGTCCTTACATACAAGTAGCTTTATTTCATGTGTCTGGTCCCCTTTAATGGGCAGCACTTTAGGCAGGGAAACATGGTAAGAAGAGTGCAAGATCTGGACGCCAAAGGTCCAGGACCAAGCCCCGTCCAGTCCTTAGTAGCCGTGCGATCTTCACTAAGTCAATTAACTTCCCCAGGCTTTGGTTTCTCCCTTGCAAAGTGACGGGTCCAGTGATCCACTTCAGATGCCTGCTCTGGGTCTGAACTTCAAAAATCAAGCATTGTAAACTTGGAACGGTTAATTAAAACAAAACTGTATCTGATGTTTTTAAAGGAATGTAACAGCATGTTAAAATAGGCCTCTTCCTCTCTCAGAGTTTTGGCTGAGGCTCCAAAGCTGAGAACAATAGGGTGAAGGCCCCCTCCACCCCACCCCACCCCACATCCTAAGTGAGGCACAAGACTATCCACCAGACTTGCAAAGAGGTGGCCTGGAGCCAGCCAGTACTGCCAGGATCACTTTGTCAGTGAAGGTCAAGAGAAGGGACCCAGAGGCTGTCCTAGGTCTTCAATGGGAATAATGGGACTTCAGGGAAAGGCTGGCTGGGAGCATCACGGGCAGCAGAGCAAAGCCAGTGAGTCCCCGCAGGACAGGCTGCACTCGCAAGAACCGGGGGAAGTGTATGCCAGGTGGAAAGAGAAAGGGAGTGAGACTCGAGTCATCTTATAGATCCTAACAAAGAGGCCTTTCCAGAGGATTCTAACCTAGGAAACACCGTGTGGGATAAGCTGCCGCAGGCCGGTTAATAATGGGGAAAACTGAAGAGCCTAGCTGTCTCGGGCAACATTCTCACCGTCATAATCCAAAACACCCGACCCTAACATGGAGGAAGGAAGATTGATTTGCTTGCCACAGTTTCTTGGGAGATTTTGAGTACAGTCCATGTGAGGCCGGGGTCCATGGGTCTCGGCATGGCGGCGGGAAACACAGAGAGGAAGAGTACATGCTTCTCACATCATGGAGGCCCAAAGCAAGAGAGCCCCAACAAGCAAGGGGATTCAGAGACACAAGCACAGTCCCTAAGGCCACGCCCCCAGGGACCCAGCTTCTCTAGCCTCACCCCACATGCCTGGGTTGCCATCCACTGCCATGGATGAGGTGATGACTCTGATTTAACTGTACCAGCCCTGAGCAATTCAGCAGGCTTTTTTTTTTTTTTTTTTGATACCTAACCATAGGCTAGCTAATATGGCCACTGTCTAGGCAAGGGAAGGCTAGAGTAGGAGGCCCGAAGGAAGAATTGTCTCAAAATAAATCCTCAAAGTACCCCACTACCAAAATACTTATAGGATTCCCTACTGCCAGGGGCGCTGAGGTTACAACTGCAAAAGTCATTGAAGTCCTGGTCTCTTTTTTTTTCTTTTGTGGCGCTGGGGATTGAACCCAGAGGTTTTCTACCTCTAGGAGCTACACCCCTAGCCCTATTTTACTTTTATTTATTTATTTATTTTGGTGTGGTACTGGGGGTGGAACCCAGGGGCTTTTCTACCTCCGGGCTATACTCCCAGACCTATTTTATACTTTATTTGGAAACAGGGTCTCACTAAGTTGCTGAGAGCCTCAGTAAGTAGCTGAGGCTGGCTTCGAACCTGTGTGATCCTCCTGTCTCAGCCTCCCAAGCGCGGGGATTACAAGCGTGCGCCACCACGCCCGGCTCTTACTTTTTATTTTGAAACAGGGTCTCACTGAGTTGCTGAGAGCCTTGTTAAATTGCTGAGGCTGGCCTTGAACCTGTGCTCCTCCTGTCCCAGCCTCTTAAATCTACTACCATGTTACCACGATACTACTCACCTGCTAACATGCCTGGTTCCTTCTCTTCTACTCTTCTCTTCTCTTCTTTCTTTCTCTCTCACTCTCTCTTTCTCTCTCTCTCTCCCTCCCTCCCTCCCTCCCTCTCTCTCTCTCTCCCCCTATTCTATCTCCAATTCTCTTTCTCCTAGACCTAGCTAATGCAAGAGGAGGTGAAACAAAAAGAAGAAAGTTAATAAACGAATATAACCCCCTTCTTCACCATGTGTAGAGAAGTCTAGGCATGTTTCATGCTAATGGAGGAAGGAACTTTAGGTAAAAAATGAAAGGTTTTTTTTTTTTTGCAATACCGGGGATGGAACCCAGGGGCATTCTAACTCTGAGCTACACCCCCAGCCCTATTCTTTTATTCTTTATTTTGAAACAAGTTCTCACTAAGTTGCAAAGGGCCTCACTAAGTAGCTGAGACTGTCCACAAACCATGATCCTCCTGTCTCTGCCTCCCGAATGCTGGGATTACAAGCATGTGCCACCACACCTGGCCTTGAGACAATAGTTTTAAAGGACGCTCATAAGAACAAGTTACTTTCTATTCAAACCCTTCCAAAACCATCTTTTTAATATATTAGTTACAGGAAAAAATTTGTTTGTTCTTGCAGTACTGGAGATAGAACCCAGGGGCATTCGACCTCAGAGCTATACCCCCAGCCCTATTTTTTATTCTTTATTTTGAAACAGGGTCTCACAGAGTTTCAAAGGACCTCACTAAACAGCAGAGACTGGCCACAAACCTGCCATCCTCCTGTGTCAGCCTCCCAAGTATTGGGATTATAAGAGTCCGCCACCACACCCAGCTCTAGGGAGTCTTTTTGATGGGGGGGGGGCTAATTGCAAAGGGAAGAGATACTAGTAGGTATAGTCTAGAAATTAGACAATAAAGCAATGGGGGCTGGGGATAGGCCCAACATAAGTCTGGCAGAAATTGTAAGGATCGCTTAGGAGAGGAAGAAAAGCAGAGCGGATGACTCATGCGAGCTTCTAAAGTTCTTAGCTCAAGAGGCTGGAAGACAGTGACTTGATGGATAGCAATGCCATTTGCACAGCTAAATGTGACCACACACTTAGGTCAATGATGCTGTGTTTTTGGAACTCCTCAATTGAGTTCTTCTGAGCCAATGATTTCTGGGCCAATGTATGAGTCATATAAAGCAATCAATCGCATTACTTTTCATTTCTCCATTTTTTTCATTTAATTCATTGTGTACCAACCTTTTAAGTGTCCCCTAAGCATTAGGTGCGGTGCTGGTCACTGCAGAGAAAAGCAGCAGGATACAGACCGTTCTCAGTCTATCTGCTCCGCCTACTCCAGCTGAATATTGGGCTAACCCTGGCTTTCGTGACCTTAGCCCCTTTAACTCCTTGTGTTATTGTCTTCACGTCAAAAGACCAGACCAAGCCAATCCTGGTGGGGCATGCCTGTAGTCGTAGCATTTGGGAGGCTGCGACCAGAGGATCGAGGTTCACAGACAGACGCAGCTACTTAGCGAGGCCCTTTGCAACTCAGTGAGACCCTGTTTCAAAAATAAAAAGACTAGGCCGGGCGTGGTGGCTCACGCTTGTAATCCCCGCGCTTGGGAGGCAGAGACAGGAGGATCGCGCAGGTTCGAAGCTAGCCGCGCGCGCTGGCTTAGGAGACCCTGTTTCCAAATAAAAATGCAAAAATAGGTCTGGGAGTGTAGCCCGGAGGTAGAAGGGCTTCCAGGAACCCCAGTACCACCAAAAAATAAAAAATAAAAAAAATAAAAATAAAAAGACTAAAAAAATAGGGGTGGGGGGTAGCTTGGAGGTAGAATGCCCCTGGGTTCCATCCCCAGTACTGAAGAAAAAAAAGACCAGAACATGTGAAAAGGAACTGAGTACCAGCAAGTACACGACCTCATCACATTTTGTCCAAGTTGTTTTGTGTCCTTCCGAATTGGGGCCATTATGACCACATGGTCCAAAAATTTGCTTTCTGTCCAAATATGCACCTTCTGGATGTAAGCAGACCCTCCAAATCAGTCTAAAATGGATTGGCAAAAAAAGGTACCTAAACAGGCCCATACAAGTGTGTTCCCTGCTTCTCACTCTAACACACTCACAGCACACACCTTCACTTACTGATGCCACTCACATTCAGCTCAGTTTGATAGTAATATACACATATGCATGTGTATTATACTCAAAATATTAAAGTTTTGTGCTTCTTTCCCTAAAGGTTATGAAAAAAAAATTTTTTTTTTTTGGTGGTACTGGGGTTCCTGGAAACCCTTCTACCTCCGGGCTACACTCCCAGACACCTATTTTTATACTTTTTTATTTGGAAACGGGGTCTCTTAAGCCAGAGCAGCTGGCTTTGAACCTGCACAATCCTCCTGTCCCCACTTCCCAAGTGCAGGGATTATAAGCGTGCGCCACCACGCCCGGAGGTTATGAAAAATTTAAAAGGTAGTTTTTTCTTTGCAGAGGCCCATAATTTAGCAGGACAAACAGGTTCATTTATAGACAAGCATATGCAATTCAAAGTACATTTTGAAGTGATTTAAAAAGAATAGGCAGGTTAGAAAGGGAGACATAATCTACAATAATAACCTACATATTTAAAATTAATTTATTTTGGTCCTCAGGTGCAGAGCTCTGAGTTAATCGTGTTCCTTGATTCATTCAGCAAACATTCTTTGAGACCTACTCTGTGGCAGGCACCGGTCTAGGTACTGAGGCTGCTCAACTTTTATTCAAGTTAAGGATACAGTCAATGAATAAGAAGATGGCTGACAGCGACTGGGAAGACAGAGAGGCAGGAGGGCAGGATGGTGAGCCATCAGATGGAGCGTTAGTTTGGGTGGTCAGAGGAAGCTTGTCTACACGACAGAAAAGAGCCTACCCCGAAAGGAAGATCAGAAGGATGACATCTCATGCAAAGGGGAGCAAAGGGGTGCAAAGGCTCAGGCCAATGGGCCTAGATAAGCTAAGGCTCAACTTTAATATAAAGTGGCCAGACACGGTGGCGCACACTTGTAATCCCAGTACTTGGGAGGCTGAGACAAAGGATCGCAGGCTCGCGGCCAGCCTCAGCTACTTAGTGAGACCCTCTTTCAAAATAAAGAATAAAAAAATAGTTCAGAGGTAGAGGTAGAATGCCCCTGGGTTCAGTCCTCAGTTCTGCAAATATATATATTTATATATGTAAAATTCTATTACATGTAATATATACGAAACTTTGTATATATATATATATATATATAAAGTTTAGGTGATCTTAAGTACATCATGGACACAACACATACACACACACACGCACACAACACACACACGCACAACACACACACACACACACACACACACACACAAGTTCCAAAAATGTTACAAGGATTGGCAGAACGGCTAAAATCTGACGATTTTGGAAGAAGTAACATTCATTTGGATCAAGTTGAAAAACTCATTCACATTTATTACTCAGTCTAATTAGGAAAATCTAAAGAACAGCAGGGTATTTGCAAACTGTACGTGAACGCTAAGCTTTATGAATGGTACTGCTGGACAGTGTATAGGAAAAGCCATAAGCTCTTAAGTAGCCATTTGAAAGTAAGAAGCCTCACGGCAGCCAGCAGGACAAATGGAGCAATTCCGCCCAGGTCATCGGGTGAAGAGCTGCAGCTGCTGCCGTTTCTCTTTCTGCTGGGGCGTTTATGCCACATGCTCATCATTGGTCCTGGATAAGGCCTTGCTCCTATTTCTGCCAGTCTGCACTTCCACAGGTATCCCCATAGGCTTTGAATATGTCCTCAGCGGTGTTCATTTTTAAGAGATCCATGGGCTGTTTTTCATGAATGTGATGGGGGGTGGGGGTTACTGGGGATTGAACCTAGTGGCTTTCTACCTCTGAGTTACACCCCCAGCCCTATTTTATTTATTTATTTATTTATTTATTTATTTATTTATTTATTTTGAAACCAGATCTCACTAAGTTGCAGAAGGCCTTGCAAAGTTGCTGAGGCTGGCTGCAAACCTACGATCGGCCTGTCTCAGTCTCCCAAGTACTGGTGTTACAGGCGTGTACCACCAAGCCTGATTCCATACATGTGATTTGAATTAGCCAACATGGTCCTGTCCTATGTCTTATCTATTTACCTAGGACTATGTTTTAAAGGTCTACCCACCTTTCTCTGTGTGTCTCTAATTCATCGCCTCTAACTGTGGCAGGATATTTTGTAATAAGGATCCTTTATAGGTTATTATCCCAAAGATGAATTCTCATTTACCACATGCTCCCTTCATACCATGGACATCCATATAATTGTGACCTATGGGGCTGAGGTGAGCTTCTCTCCTGGGGATTACAGGGCCGTAGGATCATCTTCACTCAGTTTCTCTTGGTCCATGGACCCATTACATTTTCATAGATCATATATACAGAATACACTGAATCTGAGAGACAATATGGTCATAGTCAAGGTCAAACAGATAGAGGTCTCAGACTAAAGATCCAGGTCTGTGGATTCAGTTCTAAGGCTTTTTCCATTGGGAAAATTCTTCTCTGAGGAAGCCAACCTTTAACACAATGGGCGCGAGTGAAATACAAATAGGCTAGGCTGAATTACTCTTCAAGAGAGTATAGTTTGCCCTTCTCCACCCTCACTCCACAATGCTTACTGAATTGCAGCTATAAGAGGTATTTGTTTTTGTTTCTGTTTTTGTTCATTAAGTCAAGGTTTCATTTCCTTCCAGGATCAAAGCACCTGAACCAAGCAGATATGTGCCAAGGGTAGGCTACTTCCATCCTTTGGAGGAACTTACAATCTAATTTTCTTTTTTTTGTTGTTGTTGTTGTGGTGGTGGTGGTGGTGGTGGTGGTAGTACTAGAGATTGAACCCAGGGGAGTTCTCCCACTGAGCTATACCCCCAGACCTTTATATTTCACTTATTTGTGGTACTGGAGATTGAACTGAGGGGCATTCTACCTCTGAGCTACATATCCAGCCCAGTTTTATTTTTTATTTAGAAACAGGGTCTAAGTTGCAGAAGGCCTTGCTAAGTTGCCGAGGCTGGCTAAAACCCTGCAATCCTCCTGTCTCAGCCTCCCAAGTAAGATTACAGGTGTAGACCACCATACCTGGCCTTTACCTTTTTTATATTGAAACAAGTTCTCTTTTAAGTCGCTGTATGCTGGCCTCAAACCTGCAATCCTTTGGTCTCAGCCTCCCAAATCCTGGGATTATGAGCATGGGTCACCACACCCAGATATAATTTCCTTTTATATATACAGTCAATATTGACGTAGGTAGCAGATATACCAAACATTTTGTGTAGTTCTGTTTTCTTGCATCTATATTTCGTGATCTCAGAATCTCTGAAAATTGACAGCTTGACCAAGTTCCTGTTTCCTATTTCCAGAGACCACAGACCCTCACACTTCAGGTCCAAGAATTATTCAGGAAGACATTTTCAAGGCTGGTGGCCAGTGTAAAGTATGTAGCATGGTGAGTTCCTGGGGGGCGTATAGTGTGTTTATTAGTAGGCAAGGCAGAACCATAAACTGGATCCATTTGAGCTATGGGTCGTTATGCCTCTGGGTTTGACATAGTTTAACACAATTACTTTCCTAGACATGTGGTTCCCAGATGAAATTCATGCTGTGATTTGAATTTTTCAATACAAAAAAAAAATTTTTTTTCTAGCAGAAATTCATCACCAACAAGTTAAGGAATTTGATGACTAAAATAATCTCTCCATAGCATACATTAATATGGTGTGCAGATTTGGAAAAAGTATGAACACACCAGGGAGTCTGTATAAAAGAGAATGACATCAGGTTAACTAGGGGCCATCGTTTGGCTTGACAGACATTAAAAGACTAACCCACATGAACAAAAACATATTTGAATCTATTAAATAACAAGTGATTTCAAACACTTACTACGGTTGCTCACCTTTGAGTAAAATTAACTCCCTAAAAGCAAGTTACAAGTCAAGGTGGGTCCAGCACAAGATACTCTCAGCATCTCCTTTTTGATTCTAAGAAAGAATCCACACTGATGCATGTCAGCTCTGAACACAGGAGTGGAGCCCCTCCACCACTCTTTCCCCTCAGAAAATAGTTTTAGTTTCTGGGGGGGGAGGGAGAAGCATTCAATTGCTTCAAAAGAAGAGGGTTGTTGAGCAAGTATTATTGTGAAGCAGAAGGCAGCAATGGTTAATGTAAGGCAGAGTTTGAGAATGCTGACATATTAAATACTGATCATCGCCCGCTGTGGTGGTGAGCTTGTAATCCTAGTACTTGGGAGGCTGAGACAGGAGGATTGCAGGTTCAAAGCAAGCCTTTGAACCTGCAAAAAAAAAAAAAATAAATAAAAAATAAAAAAAAAAAAATATATATATATATATATATATATATATATATATTTGTGTGTGTGTGTGTGTGTGTGTGTGTGTGTGTGTGTGTGTGGTACTGGGGATCCAAGCCAGAGGCATTCTACTTCTGGGCTACATCCCTAACCTTTTAAATTCTTTTTTAAATATTAAGATGGTACACTAAGGAGCCAAGGCTGGCCTCGAATGTGAGCTCCTCCTGCCTCAGCCTCCCTGATTGCTGGGATTACAGGCTTGTACCACCATGCCTGGCAAGATTAACATTTTATTTATGTATGTATGTGTTTATTTATTTAGTCATACTAGGGGTTGAGCCCGAGGGTTTTCCAGCTCTGAGCTATACTCCCAGCCCTACTTATTTTTATTTTCAAACAGGGTTTCACTGAGTTAACACAATATGGCCTCAACCTGCAATTCTCCTGCCTCAGCCTCCCAAGTACTGGGATTACAGCACCACCCCACCTAGCTGAAATTAACATTTAAATTGGTGAACATTAAGTAGATTAACCTTCTAGGTGTGCCTCACCCAATCAATTAAAAACCTAATAAAACTGATTTTGCCCCTAAAAAGAAGGAATTCTACCAGCAGACTACCTTTAGACTCAGTTGAAATTCTTACCTGAGTCTCCAACCTGCCTGCCTACCTCATCTGATTTTAGATTCTTAAGCTTCTGTAATTGCATTAGCTGATTCCTTAAAATAAGTTTTCCTCCCTCTCTCTTACACACGCACACACACACGCACAATCGGTTTTGTTTCTCTAGAGGACCATGACCACTAATACCTTTCATTCCTTCCCATTTCACCCACCTGGCCCCTGAAAGCTATGAAATTTGCAACCACTGTTTGATCATATATGTCTTAGAAAGCTGATTTTATTTTATGGTCCCACGCATCTATTTCCCACCCTTCATCCCACTTTGACCCACGTATCCCTTGGGAAAAGAGGACCAACACCATAGATGCATCGAGCCAATAACACAGACCTCAAGCCTTGACTTGGAAGCACTTCAAAGACGGTGACACACTCAAACCTGAACTCCATGAGAGTGCGACACTGTGCTGCTGGCTTAAGTCTCCCCAGCGTCTGAAACAATCTTCGACCCCTGGGAGGCACTTGGTAAATACCTGTGGAATGAAAGAATAAATGAGTGAATGTACAAATGAATGACAGCTTCTGCGTCCAGTCTCTGCAAAGCTCTGAGTTTTGGAAGGCAATTATGAAATTTCTCGGAGCTTTTCCTTCATGCATATTTGCTATTAATCTAAGCCATCAAAGGTTTTACATGTGTGGTAACACAAGAAGTGTTGAAAGCCGGGCGTGGTGGCGCACGCTTGTAATCCCAGCATTTGAGAGGCTGAGACCGGAGGATCGCGGTTCGAGGACAGCCTCAGCTACTTAGTGAGGCCCTCTGTAACTTAGTGAGACTTAGTGAGACCCTGTTTCAAGAAATAAAGAATAAAAATAGGGCAGGGGCTGTAGCTCGGAGGTCAAATCCCCCCTGGGTTCCATCCCCAGACCCGCAAAAAAAAAAAAAAAAAAAAAAAGAATATAAAGACCCTTAAAAAAAATAGGTCTGGGAATATAGCCCAGAGGTAGAAAAGCCCCTGTGGTCCACCCCCAGCACCACCAAAAATAAAAAGTGTTGAAAATGTACCTGTATACTCGGTTAAAAAAAAAAAAAAAAAGCATGTACATGAAGAAGAGTTGGGGTTCAGAACTAGGATCACAGAAAGCAAGGAAGTCAACACAGAAAAGATTGCTTCTGATGCCGGGCGTGGTGGTGCACGCTTGTAATCCCCGCGCTTGGGAGGCAGAGACAGGAGGATCGCGCAGGTTCGAAGCCAGCCGCCCGCGCTGGCTTAGGAGACCCTGTTTCCAAATAAAAATGTAAAAATAGGTCTGGGAGTGTAGCCCGGAGGTAGAAGGGCTTCCAGGAACCCCACTACCACCAAAAAAAAAAAAAAGATTGCTTCTGGCTCTTCAATTAGTTCTAAGAGGAGAGAAGTCAGAAGGGCCAGAGAGGACAGCTCTGCTGGGCCTTCCCTTGAGGGCCTAACTCCGCACCATCCGTATGTCGTTTCAAATTCTCTCATCTCACAAAAACGGAACCAGTGAAATTAACTTTAACAATATATTTTATTCAGGCCCACATATTAATAATGTTGTCGTCTCAACGTATGCCACTAGCTGCATTTCAAGTACCCCGTAACTGCATGTGGGCGCGGTTGCCATATTGAACAGCATAACCCAGCGTCCCAGGACCCCTTTCCTTAAGCCCCAGGGCCTCCCAGCACCCATTCCGTGACCAAGGCTTCCAACAATATTTCCCTCCGTGAGCCTCGGATCTCCTACCACAAGCACCCAGCCAACTCTCCTGACCGAACAAACAAAAAAGCTCACTGGCTTTGTTCATCTCGTTTTCTCCAGGACCCCAAACCAAGTTCTGACCTTCAGCAATAACCCATTTCACCTGCTCTGGTGGGAGGCCGTGAGAATCCTTTCCTCCTTCTCTGTTGCATTTAGCATACTACCCAGCACGTGGAACTGCCTTAAATGTGGGTGGCTTGGGGGGCCTTGGGCGAGGGGGAGGCTTGGAGGACCCCATGCAGGTGAAATCATGAATACCAGGCTGTCTGCTGGTTGCCTTTGTGAGTCCTGTTTTCACCCTTGAGACAAGCTCTCACCCTTCAGGCCTGCTCCCCCTCCAGCTGGCCTCCCCTGGGCAAAGGACAGGCTGACTGTGGGGCACAGAGCCTCCCACACAGCAGGACTCAGCAACGTCTGAAAACCCCACTGAATTGACTGCAGGCAGAATGAAGCATCCAGCTGGGGGCTGGCCTGAGACCCAGGCAGGGCCTGGCATCCCGCTGAGAGTTGGCCCAGGGAGGCAACCCTGCAGTTCTCTGAGAGACAGCAGCCCCTGGCTTAAAGGCACCATCTCCCTGGGTAGGACGGCAGCCACCTCACCAGGCCAGTTGTACAGTGTGGTTCTGAGGGTTGTTACTGGAAGATGGGCCTCCAGCCTGTTCTTCCAGCCCTTCTAATGCTTATACGAGCTACGTAATACATCCCTTTCTGCCTAAACTAGTTAGTGCAGATTTCGTTGTTGAAACCAAGAACCTGACCCAATTGTTGTTGATTATAGTATCAGTCTTTGGGTTTTCCTTCGTATCATTAACTGTATTTATACCTCTGTTATCTGATTTACCAGCTTGAAGTGGACGTTTTGAACTTTGGATTATTAAGGATTAGGAATTTGGCATATTTATCCTCCTCAATTTTTATTATACAACTTCTTTCTGGCTCCGAAACTCCCCAATTTGGGGCAAGCTGGCTTTCTTAGATAATTACCTTAAATAGTCAGACTCCTAACTACCAAATCTAAATTTCTTGGTGCCCTGTAGTCTGATTATTCTCCCACAAAAAGATGTGCACCCTACATAAAGGAAGAGCAGTGGCGGAGGGGAAGGAGCCTTCCGCCAGACTCAGATTCACGCTGTCCAGCTGATTGTCCAGGTTTTGGTGTGTCTCTCCATGGGATGATAAGATGGGAGACAGCTCACCTTTTCTCTTCTTGCTGACCCCAGCTTATAGGTTTCTCCAATAAAATCAGATCCTTGGGCCACATTGTAGGATTTTATGGGTCCTGTTTCACCATGGGTAGTGACCACAAAGACTCACCTTGCACTATAGTAAAAGTCATTTCTAAAAAAAGCCAGGAGTGGTGATGCATGCTTATAATACCAGTATGTGAGCCTGGGGTGGTGGCGCACGCTTGTAATCCCAGCATTCGGGAGGCTGAGACAGGAGGATCGCAGTTCACGGACAGCCTCAGCCACTTAGTGAGGCCCTTTACAACTCAGTGAGACCCTGTTTCAAAATCAAGAATAAAAAATAAGGCTGGGGGTGTAGCTTGGAGGTAGAATGCCCCTGGGTTCCATGACCAGTACCGCAAAATAAATAAATAAATAAATAAATAATAAATAAATTAGTGTAGCTCAAAGGTAGAATGCCTCTGGGTTTAACACACACACAAAATCACCTGAAAGCACTAAGGAAATAAGAAACTTTAACTTGACGATTGAGTAGGCCACTTTTACCCTGAACCTTATTATACATCTGAAGGAAGGCTGTCTTCTGTGGTGATCGTACAGTTAGGATAAGAAGGATTTCCAAGCTGGGCATGATGGTGGACTCCTGTAATGCAAGTCCTTGGGAAGCTGAGACAGGAGGATTGCAGGTTCAAGGACAGCCTCAGGAAGTAATGAGGCTTACCAACCTAGCAAGACTCTCTTTCAAAAATAAAAATAAGATGGAGTATGGCTTGGAGGTAGAATCCCCAGTACTGCCAAAAAAAAAAAAAAAAAAAAAAAAAAAAAAAAGGAGGAAGAGGCGGCGGCAGCGACTCTCCAGAGAGCTGCTGGAGATCACACACTGCTGGCTGAACTGGGAGGACTCAAGGCTGACAGATCCCAAGATTCAAAATTAACAACAGCGTGCCTAGATGGAGCCTCTGTGCAGGCAGTCCCTTGGATCCCATTTGAACCCACAGACCGACAGGGGCAGCCGCGTGAGGAAAGACTCTTACGGCCCACCATCTTGGGCGGGGAGGAGGAACAGCTATCAGTAACGAGCAACCCTGCAGCTGCCAACCTTTTTCTCTTTTTCTCTTCGCAGGAGGAAAGGCTAGACCAGCAGTTGCTCAGGCGCGCTCGCTCTCTCTCTCTCTCACAACACACACACACACACACACACACACACACACACGGGCTGGGTCACAGGGCTCGGCCAGAGGTCTGACTCGCTGCTTCCCTGCAAGTATGTCAGGTTGTCTAGGCCCCAGGGTCTTTAGGAGAGGAGGTTGGGACTGTATCCCAAGTGCGGGGCGCCCCCTGGAGGGAGTATAATGTGGACGTTGTCTGTCGGGTGTCCGCTCTGCAGGAAAAGGTGCCCTCATTCAAAGGTGAGGAAGAATCAAAAGGGAAACAGCACCGATGTTTACAAAAATACAGGCGAGAAGGTGGACGTCGATGGGGGGAATGAAGCGCACATAAAGAACAGACAGAGGATCTCGCCACAAAACTGGTGAAAATCATGACCAAACGAATCTCCATGAACTAAAGAGATGAAAGAAAGAATCATCTCTACCTCCCAGGCACTCGGGCAGAGACGAAAGGGCTGGAGGGGAAAAATGGCGTGGCAGCTGAAGATGAAAAGCAAGTGGCTTTTTTGGGGGTGGAATTACATAAAGTCCTAGATGTATAGATGACAAAAAATTTTAAAGTAAAAACATACCCATGTAACCGCCGCTGTGGTACAGATGGAGCACGGCCTGCACCGAGAAGGCTCCTTCCTGCCCGCTCCCAGGCAGAGGCTAGCACCTTTGAGCTCTCACTCACCCCAGGTTGGCTTTGTCTTCTGCTGAACAGCCTCTAAGTGGAAGCACATAGTAGGCACTCTCCTGTGTTCCAGGTTTTTTTTATTTTTTACTTTATATTATGCCTGTGAGAGTCACCCCTGGAGATGTGGGTAGCATTAGTTCATTCTTTTTCAGTATTATGTACTATTCCATTATATGAATATGCTATGGTTTATTTATCCACAAGCCTTTGATTTGTTTCCAGTTTTTAACTTCTATGGGTAAAGCTGAAGCGAACATCCTTGCACAAGTCTTTTGGTAGATATAAGCATTCATATCTGTTGGAAATATACAAAGAAGTAGAATTTTTAGGTCATAAAGCAGCAGAGGCAGGAAGATCACAAGTTCCAGGCCAGCCTTGGTAAATTAGAGACATCCTATCCCTAAATAATAATAGTTGGCAATGTAGCTCGGTGATAGAACACCCTGGGCTCAATCCTCAGTAACACACACACACACACACACACACACACACACACACACACACACCTCAGGGTGAGCAGGGTATAGTGGCACAATCCTAATCCCAGTACTTGGGAGGCTGAGACAGGAGGACTCTGGTTTCAAGCCAGCCTCAGCAATTTACCAAGATCCTGTTTCCAAAAAAAAGATAAAAATAAAAATCTATCTGGGGGTATAGCTTGGAGGTAGAATGCCCCTGAGTTCAATCCCTAGTACCAAACAAACAAAAATCTCTTAGTGTATATATGGTGTGTGTAGTACATATTCCTTTTAAGCAAAGACAAATGATGCCAAATACTTAGTCATAATGTAGAGAGAGGTAGATAGACAGACCTGGGGGGAGGAGACTCGATGTATGGAGAATGGGGTAAGAAGGAAAGTTTTCATAATACTTATTTGTACCCTTTGAACTTAGAGCCAGGTGAATGAATTAAAAATAAACAAAACTCGCCGGGCGTGGTGGCGCACGCTTGCTTGTAATCCCCGCGCTTGGGAGGGAGACAGGAGGATCACGCTGGTTCGAAGCCAGCCTTGCTGGCTTAAGAGACTGTTTCCACATAAAAAATGTTAAAAAATAGGTCTGGGAGTGTAGCCCGTGGGAGTGTATCCCAGAGGTAGAAGGGCATCTAGGAACCCCAGTACCACCCAAAAAAATTAAAAATAAAAAAATAAACAAAACTCTAAGTTCCCCTGGGGTAGTATTGCCAACATAACTGTGTGATATACAACAAAGGTGCTCCCTTTGAAGATAACTTAAATCAGGAACATAATCCGCATGTCCTTTACCACCATGAAGAAGTAGAGCTTGCCGTAAGATTTCCATTGTGCATGAAAACTGAACTGGCCGGCCACCACCTGTCTTACAGTGACATCATCGTGGCCAATCAGATGGGGTTTCTCACACTTTGACAAGAAGTTGGGTGAGTAGCCAAGGTCACCATGGGGGAGCTTCTCAAGGGGACAGTTTCTTCACGGTGCTTCCATCTCCAGGCACCGATGGCCCTCGGCCAAGCACAGAGGTTGTGGTCACAACAGCTGGGTCAGCCTGGCACGCCGCTTTCCCAGGAGAGCGCCATTGGAGCGAAACAATGGCTGGAGAAAGTCAAGCTCCACACTCCAATATCGACCCTTTAAAACAAGAGTCTGAATGCCTGTATGAATAATTTGTTGATATGTTTAGAAATGGTCAAGACTCTCTGATTCCATTACAAAGATATAATTTAGATTAAAAAGGAAACAAATGTACACTCTGTCGTGAGAAAACTGTCCCTAAAGCACACTGTCATAATATGATTATAGTACAGTAAACATATTATGTCGAGAATACTAATTTAGATTCTTCTATGCTGTAGTCTATGAAAAACGGACATTATCATTTGAAGACAGTAAAAATATCTGACATAATAGTTATCAGCATATGTGTTCCCTAACTATTTCTCATATTAACTATTACTTTTTTTTGTACTGGGGATTGAACTCAGGGCCATTCTGCCTCTGAGCTACACTCCCAACCCTATTTATTTATTATTTATTTAGTTAGTTAATTTCAAAACAGGCTCTCTCAAAGTTGCTGCGGCTGTCCTGGAAGCTTTTCCTCTGCTGTCTCAGGCTCCCAAGCTATGGGATTCCAGGCATGCACTCCCATACCCCAGCTCATATTAACTTTTATGACATGTTTGGTATTTGAAAATTTTCTGGGTCATAAGATATGTGTAAATTAGAACTCTTTTGATCCTAAGCAAGAGAATATCTGACCTAAACACTGCCTAAAGCAAAACAGGAACTTACTGAATTATGTAACAAAAAATCTAGAAATAGGGCATGCTATTATGTTGGTTTAAAGGCTGAAATGTATCACCAGGGTCTCTGTCTCTTTATCCTTTGTTTGTGGACTAGTTCCCACTCAAGCTATCCAGATTGCAGCAGCAACTCTGGGTCTCACATTCCCTGAGGGAAAAAAATCCAGCAGGACAGAGAATCCCTCTCCCAGAGTCCCAGCAACCATCGTTACTTCTCCACTTCTCCTTGGCGCTAAATGAGGCCTCTGGTCATCGATCAGTCCAGCCAGGGGAATGCAATCTTTGGATTGATTTAGGTCACAATCTCTGGAGTGTGGCCCTGGCCAAAGCAATTGCACTGGGAAGGCAAGGATCTCTACAGAAGGGTGGCTGCATGGTGAGCAGTGAATGGAACAGCTGTCAGTAAACAGCTGTAGCCTGGGATAATCGGGGTGTAATGGGAACCCAACAGGAATGAAGGCCTGCCCGAAACAAGAAAGACATGCTGATAACTACAAGAAAGAGGGTAGAATATAGCAATCGTTGATACCTATCACTTGACATTAATATTTTAAAGAGCTCAATGTTTCTGGACTTGACATGTAATTTCAGAAAAGAAAGAATAATTGCTTTATTCTTCGAAACATAAAAAAAACTTTCATAAAATTAGCCTTGAGAAGAAAATTTTATCCTGAGAATCACTGCAAATATGATTACTCTCATCTAAAAGCATGTCAGAAATAAGAGACAGTGCTGGGAATCAGCTCCTGTCAGTTCTAGACGGGATGTCTAACTTGAACATGATTTATTCTTCTCCATGTAAGGCTCTATTCTGTGATATGTAAATTGGAGGTGATTCGTTCAACTCAGGTAGTGATAAAATAAGATCTAGAGTAAGAAGTTTGGGTTAGAAGCAGTAACTTTTTAGAACAGTTTCGTTAGTGTCTATATTCATCAAGTCTTTAGTGGCAGGAAATTTAGGTCAAAATTTTTTCTAAGTCACTGCAGAGAATTCGTAATTATTGAAGGAAGAAAACACATTTCCAAAGAGTCATTGGCCTGCGTTTTGGTATAGGGCCCAGGGAATTTAGCGTGTATAATTTCTCCTGAGCTCCTCTGGCAAGCAGTATTTGGTAGCCTTCCCAGCAGCTATTTCCCACATCTTTCTTGCTTAAAAAATTAAATTCAGAAGTAAAGTAAAAGTCCTATTCTGATCCGAGGGTGAACATGTGCCCAGCTTCAGGAAACATCAGCATAAATCATAGAACTCTTGTCTTCCTTCTGTCAGGCCTACCGAGGGACAGTGATTAAGCTGTGGCCTGAGAAATCTGCTAGGAACCTCGGTTTTTCTTTCTGGTTAGGGGGACTTTGAAAAGAAAGTCCTTTTGCTCCAGTCTCCTGCCTTCCTGTTTAGACGCAGACCTCTGAACATACAATGTTTAGAGCATCCGAGCCATCTTGTGGCAGAAAGGGGAAAGTCAAGGGGACTGGGAATGTGGCCAGGTCATTATCCAGCTGCAAACTGCCCCAGTGGATCCCGAGGTTTTTGCTGAGTGGCATATATGGATCATGTAAGTCGAGCCACCTGAGTTGAATACTTTGTACTTTCAGCCAAAGTCACTCCTAGATGATATAGCTCTTCCTCAAATTTCTGATATGAGGTTGCCCTACTAAATATCACATAGCTAAATTTGGGAAGCCTAAGACAAAATGACTAACTTACAAATATTCATTCTTGAATAACAAGTGTTTCTTAAACTATTCTATTCATTTGAATTTGATACCAGGTTTTTTTAAAAAAAAAAATCAAGTGAGACCCTTTGTATAATTTCCTTTGGAATGTCA
>NC_137801.1:18870331-19065331 GCF_963383645.1 Muscardinus avellanarius | reverse complement strand
GCATGAGGCTCTGGGAATGTACATATGCATGTATGTGTGTGTATTTTACAGTTCAACTCTCTCCAAAAATATTTAGGCCTCTCTTTTATCTACTTGAACTTGAAGAGCATAGTTGCCTTACAATCTGTACCTGGAATCCCTTAGGATCTGTTTTTGTGGTCTGTTATATTTTATTTTTCTTGTTCATGGTGCTTTATCATTTTGTATGCTCAGCATTTTTTTCCTGTGTCCTGACAACTACATGTTTAATTATTCGTAGAAATAACTTAGGGCTTACTATGATGTTCTCTTTCTCCAAAGAGAATTTCTGTGGCTTCTGCCAGGCTCCTGGGGCGTTAGCAACCCAAGGTCACCCCACTACAGTTTCAGGGCTGGTTCACCTTCAACTCACATTATTTCTAGTGTTTGTCTTTTTAGCCTCAACTCTAGGTGTAGGGCATTTACCTCCGCCTGGTGGGCCCTAGACTCCCAACTTTTATCCCCTGTGCCCTTCGGGTGCTGCAAAGCCTCTCAGCCACCTGATCTGGATTGGTAAGTATCCTCCAGACAAAATTACCTCCCAAACCATGATCACTGCTGCAGATTTCCATCTTTTCCAGGATCTGAGCCTATAATTCCTCACTATGCGCCTGCTATTTTGAGAAAGACGATGTTATATTTTGTCCTGTTTTTCTAGTCGTCTTCAATGGGAACATTTATCTAAATTACAAACTCATCATTCCTGGAAGAAGAAGTCTAATCTCAACATTTTCATCTCTTCATCTGGTCCACCCTATAACTCTTGGAGGAAGCAAAGACACAGCGGAAATAGGAGTTGAATGGAGCCCAGGGATATCCTACCTCCGAGCTACAACCCAGCCCTAGTTTTTATTCTTTATTTTGAAACAGGGTCTCACTGAGTTGCAGAGGGCCTCACTAAGTAGTAGCTGAGGCTGTCCGCAAACCGCGATCCTTCTGTCTCAGCCTCCCAAATGCTGGGATTACAAGCGTGCGCCACCTCGCCTGGTTTAGGAGTTGGGTTTTGATTTTGCCTTTTCCATTAATTTTTTGTGGGGTTTAGTTAGTTTGAGTTACATAACCTTTGACTCTCAATTTTATAGCAACAAATTAAAAATAAACTCCCTCCTCTTCAAGGAAGTTAAGGAAAAATTAATTAATTAAAGGGAATTAATAAAAAATAAATCACTTAGTACTAAAAGAACTTTTACGCTATTCTCCTAAATCTTTTCGTCTGTGTTGATAAAGATTACAAAATTACAACATACAAACTAAACAAAATAATTTTGGTTACTCAATTACTGAGATTAAATCAAGATCTTAGACTAAATTTGCCTATATTTTGTACCAATCATAGGTAACAATTTAGGCTCTCTTTTCACTCAAAACAAAATAATAAGAATTCCTTTGCCATCAAACTTTTTCAACCAGGGATGTTTTACCAATAGAAATTTTAAACTTTCAAATCTTTATGATGTCAAAGATTATAAACTGTGTTTTAAGATAATTGTAAGAAGTTTAAAATATGGCTAATGTAGCTGGGTGTGGTGGCACATGCCTGTAATCCCAGTACTTGGGAGGCAGAGACAGGAAGATAACAGATTTGCAGCCAGCCGCAGCAACTTAGTGAGGCCTTCTGCAATTTAGTGAGACCCTGTTTCCCAATAAAAACCAAAATAAGCCGGGTGTGGTGGCGCACGCTTGTAATCCCAGCATTCGGGAGGCTTAGACCAGAGGATCACGGTTCGTGGACAGCCTCGGCTACTTAGCGAGGCCCTCTGGAACTCAGTGAGACCCTGTCTCAAAATAAAGAATAAAAAATAGGGCAGGGGGTATAGCTCGGAGGTCAAATGCCCCTGGGTTCCATCCCCATCCCCAGACCTGGAAAAAAAAAAAACACACTAAAATAGGGTTGGGGGTATAGCTCAGAAGCGGAACATTATTAGGTACTGGGTTCAGTCCCCAGTACCTAGTAATAATGATGATGATGTAGGAGACAGTATTGTTAAGGTGTCAACCAGGATAGACTAGGTTATTTTGCTGCGATAAAGAATGCCCAGATTTTATTGGTTTAACTCAGTAAAGTTTCTTTTCTTTTTTTTTCTTTTTTTTTTTTTTGGTACCAAGAACTGAATCCAGAGGATTCTACCTCTGAGCTATGCCCTCAGCCACTTTGTTTTTTTAATCTTGAAACAGGGTCTCTCTAACTTGCTGAGTCTGGCTGGAAGCTGCGGTCCTCAGTGCTCAGCCTCCCAAGCACTGGGATCGTAGGAGCGCCCCACCATACACAGCTTAAAGTTTATCTTTCAATCACACAAAGTTGGCTACAGGTACTGTGGCTTCTCTGGACATCTCCCTTCCGAGCAAGTTCCTTTCATCTTTTGGTTATGGCATCTCAACATTTGGCCTTCACTGTCGCTGTGGCAGAAATAAGAGAGAGACACCAAGAACTAAGGAGGGATTCCTCTCCCCGTGCTTCGTCCCAGAGTGACAGGTGTCACTTCCACTCACAGTCACTTGTCATAACTACTCACAGAGGCCCGCCTGCCGGCAGGGGGCCGGGAACTGTGGGGGAGCATTTGGATATTCAACGACTAATAAATTACAATAAATTATATCACTTCAGATGCAACTGAACTTAAAATGAACTCCTTGAAGTTTTTCCACCTAAAAGTTATTTCTAAAACAATATAAAAACTATGGTGCAGCCGGGCATTGTGGTGCACGCTTATAATCCCAGCATTCAGGAGGCTGAGACAGGAGGATCCGGGTTCACGGACAGCCTCAGCTACTTAGTGAGGCCCCTTTGCAACTCAGTGAGATCCTGTTTCAAAATAAAGAAGAGAAAATAGGGCTGGGGGTGTAGCTTGGATGTCAAATGCCCCTGGGTTCCATCCCCAATACCACAAGCACACACACACACACACACACACACACACACACACACACACAGACTGATGTGAGGCTGGGGGTGGTTGCACATGCTTGTAAGGGAGGCTGGGACCGGAGGATAGTGGTTTGCGGACAGCTTCAGCTACTTAGTGAGGCTCTTTGAAACTCAGTGAGACCTTGTTTCAAAATAAAGAATAAAAAAATAGGACTGGGGGTGTAGCTCAGAGGTAGCATGCCCCTGGGTTCTAACCCCAGTACTGCAAAAAAAAAGGGAAGAAAAAAAAAAGGCTGGGTGTGTAACTCAGGTAGAACGCTTACCTAGTATCTGTGAAGCCCGAGGTTACTCCATAGTACTGAAAAAAAGAAAAAGAAAATGAGTTTACATCATTAAAGTTTTGCTATCCATATATAACTTAGTGTGTCTGAGTTTTAGTAAGAGAATTTTGCTACACTTATTAATAATTCTTCTTGTGTTTTGTTTATTGGAAAGAGATTGAGGGACTATTGATAATAGTCTTAACTTATGGTTATAACACCAGATCCTACAGGATCTAAACACATAACGAAATTGATGAAACAACCTGACAGCACTTATTTAAAGTGGGGATCCCTGTGGTGGCGCACGCTTGTAATCCCAGCGCTTGGGAGGCTGAGAATCACAGGTTCAAGGCCAGACTCGGTTACTTAGTGAGGCTCTTAGCAACTTAGTGAGACCCTGTTTCCAAATAAAATATAAAATAGGTCTGAGAGTATACCCTAGAGGTAGAAAAGCCAGTACCACCAAAAAATAAAAAACAAACAAACAAATAAATAGATAGATAAATAAATAAATAAAGTGGGGATCCAGTACCAGCGTATCTTAGCCATGCAAGAATCTGGGACCCAGCCGGGCGTGGTACACATGCTTGTAATCCCAGCATTCGGGAGGCTGAGACTGGAGGATCACGGTTCTAGGACAGCCTCAGCTACTTAGTGAGGCTCTTTGGACCTCAGTGAGACCCTGTTTCAAAATAAAGAATAAAAAATAGGGCAGGGGGTGTAGCTCGGAAGTGGAATGCCCCTGGGTTCCATCCCCAGACCCGCAAAAAAAAAAAAAAAAATCTGAGACCCATGTGGCCAGATCCTCCCAGTTTCCATGAGAAAAAATAGAAGCCAGGAAAGGGAATTTATGTAAGCGCTCTGATTTGTACATGTAGGCAACACATTTAACAAATTCCTCTAGTGTGAAGGTCAAAGGAGACGGGTGTTGGTGGGTCACCAGTCCACAACCTCTGCTCTACATTTTCTAAGGCACTTAGCTAAACAGACGCGCTGGTGAGTGCTGCCAGGGAGGCTCTGGCTAGGAACCTGGTGGCACAGAGCTCCTGCCAAAGAAGAGCCCGGGGGGCTGGGCGCCCAAGGGGGCGCCGAGGAGGAGGAACAACCCACAGCCTGCAGCGTTTCCTACTGTCTTCTACTCCAAATCCCCTTTCATACCGAGCGACACGCCTTCAGGAAGAGGTCCCAGGGGGATCCCACGCAAGGCACCGTGTCCACAGTGGGACAGAAACCAGGCTAGAGAAGAAAAGCTCGGCCTACGCCAAATATCGTGGATGAAAACAAACAAGAGTATGGCTGGGAAGCAGCCTGTCAGCTGCAGAGTTTTTATAGACCTCACTCCAGCCAGAGAGAGGACAAAGGTTGTGAGGAAGGTTAGACAGGTGAAAAAAGAAAATCAAACTAAAGGTACCAAAATGCAAATAATAACGGCTTCAGCTGCACAGCCCCAAGAAAGTACTTTAAGAAAAAAAAATTGTGTGTGTGTGTGTGTGTGTGTGTGTGTGTGTGTGTGGTGCTGAGGATGGAACCCAGGGGCTTTCTACCTCCGGGCTATACCCCCAGACCTATTTTATACTTTATTTGGAAACAGGGTCTCACTAAGTTGCTGAGAGCCTCACTAAGTAGCTGAGGCTGGCTTCGAACCTGTGCGATCCTCCTGTCTCAGCCTCCCAAGCGCGGGGATTACAGGCGTGCGCCACCACGCCCGGCTATTTTAAGAAATTATAACCAGGCATGGTGGCTCATACCTGTGATCACAATATCAGCAATTTAGCGAGACCCTGTTTCAAACTGTAAAGTAAAATAGGGCTCGGGGTTGTGGCTTGGAGGTTAATACCCCTGAATTCAATCCCCAGTGTTACCCCCACATACAATTCTACTAGTAGTTTTTATAAATATAGACAAAATAACTCTAAAATTCTTTAAAAAAAAAAGACAAAGGAACCAAAATAGGTGCAATAATTTTAAAATAAAAGAATAAAGTTCAAGGAATCATACTAATTTTAAGACTCACTATAAAGCTTCAGTAATCAAGATACCTATCATTAAGTCAGTCCTGAATTCTAAGATAAATAAATTGTAATAAAAGAAAAAGATGCTTCAAAGCTAAAAAGTTTGTTTGTTCGTTTGTTTATTGTGATACTAGGGATTGAGTCCAAGGACATTCTACGTCCAAGCCACACTCTCAATCCTATTTTATTTTTTACTTTGAAACAGAGTCTCACTAAATTGCTGAGGCCCTCACTAAGTTTCTGAAGCTGGCTGTGAACCCGTGATCCTTCTGTCTCAGTCTTCCAAGTACTGGAATTACAGGTGTGTGCCACCACGTCCAGCTTTACTATTTATTTGTTCAATTATTTACGTATTTCTCTACCTTGCTCCAAAGACAAGTGAAAACACAGGGGTCAAACGAATGAAGTCTGAAATGAATCTGTGAACAGACACACCTAAGATCTTCGCCCCCCACCCGTACAATGCAAACTTAGCTAAACACTTTCTAGAACCAGCCCTAAGGAAGTAGCAAAGTCCATTGCTTGTCCACGGTTTTTATAAAAGATAAATGCTGATGCTCTGGAGAGACTACAGTTTCTTTTTATTTTATTTTATTTTTTGGCAATACTGGGGTTGGAACCCAAGGGTATTCTACCTTTGAGCTATGCCCCAGCCCTATTTTTCTATTTTTTATTCTTTATTTTGAAACAGGGTCTCACTGAGTTGCAAAGTGCCTCACTAAATAGCTGAGGCTAGCTGGGCGTGGTGCCGGACCCTTGTAATCCCTGTGCTTGGGAGGCTGAGACAGGAGAACTGCGTAGGTTCGAAGCCAGCCTCAGCTACTTAGTGAGGCTCTCAGCAACTTAGTGAGACCCTGTTTCCAAGTAAAATAAATAGCTGGGCTATCCTCAAACCCAGATCCTCCTTTCTCAGCCTCCCAAGTACTGGGATTACAAGCATGTGCCACCACGCCCGGCTGACTATAGTTTTCTGATTCTGTGAATTGGTAAAAATTTCTCTTATTTAGGAAAGCACAACTGGGAGAGGGGGGCGGTGAGGGTGTAAAATGTCAACAGCCTCAATGGCCTTGGAGCCAGCGGCTTCAGCAGTGACAAGAAGTAGCACCGCTGGCACAAACACCAACAACTTGACACCCAACATTGGCAGCCTTGGGACAGAAGAGCCAAAGGGCTGACAAGGGCGTGGCCCTCAATTGGCTTCTGAAAATAAAAGAGCAAGGGCAGAAACTGCAAGGCAGCTGAGGGAGGAAATTCACAGAGCATCCGTGACGTACTGCACAGAGAGCCAAGAACTCTCTAAGAGGAAGCTGAGGGGTGAACTACGATAGAATAAGAGATAGGTGGGGGTGTGTGGCTAGTATTCTATCTAGATCTTTGATCAGACATAGGATATGATTTTATTTTGTTTTATTAAACCAATGCATATAGCCGGGCGTGGTGGCGCACGCTTGTGATCCCAGCATTTGGGAGGCTGAGACCGGAGGATCGTGGTTCGCGCAGCATCCGCTACTTAGTGAAGACCTCTGCAACTCAGTGAGACCCAGTTTCAAAATAAAGAATAATAAAAAAAGAAATAGGGCAGGGGGTGTAGCTCGGAGGTCGAATTCCCCTGGGTTCCATCCCCAGTCCCGCAAAAAAACAAACAACAAAACCAATGCATGTGCCTATTTAAGATTTTAAGTAGAACTATTAGTAGTGGAAAATGGCAGAATTCTATCCCTCTGATCTTCATCCCCATATTTCCACTTCTCTTAGACAACTTTAAATGTTTTTGGCTGTTTCTTCTGTTTTTACTTCCATGTCTCTAGATGATATGCAAAAGCAGGATCTCGAAGAGATCTGGATACCCAAGTTCATAGCAGTTTTATTCACAGTAGCTTAAAAGTGGAAGCAACCCAGGTGCCCGTCCACGGCTAAATGGATAAGCAGAGCGTAATACATAGATGCAGTGCAGTATTACTCAGCATTAAAAGGATGCTTTAACATGGATGAACCTGGAGGACATTATGCAAATGAGCTGAGCCAGTCACAGGATACTATATCCTTCCACTTATCTGAGATACTTACAAATTCATAGGGTCAGAGAGTCCGATGGTGGTCGCCAGACAAGGGAGAAGAGGAGACGGGAAGTTAATGAATACAGAGGGAGTTTTTTTTTTTTCAAGATAAAAAGCAGTTTGGAGACAGATGGGGGGATGGCAGTACGATAATTTGAATGTACTTAATACTACTGAACTGTGCACTTAAAAATGCTTAAGACGGTAAATGTTATGTTATGTGTATTTTGCCAGAATAAATATTGAAGCCAGAAAGGATTCAAGACAAGATATAGACATTTCCAGATAAACAAAAGTTAAAAGAATTCATCACAGCAGACTTGCCTAGGAAAAGAAATAGAAATTGTAACAAGTAGAGTTCAGAGGGATTTAGAATAATAAATACAGAGTTAGAAAAAACATAGATTAAATATGTACCCAACTGTGTCTGTGACTAAGAAAACCAAAATAAAGACATATAAATTCTAAGTTTATAAAAACCAAAAGAATGTTTAGAAACAAAATATTTGAACCTACACACTGAAAAAGCATATTGTATGCTGGGGAAAAAATGAACCAGAAATATATCTTAGCAAATGGTAATTAAAAAAAATTGCAATAGTCAGAAAAGATAAAGTCATCTGTAAGGAAAAATCAAATTAGGCTGGTATCAGACATCTCCGCATCATCACAGGAGACGCCATTGCAACTCATGAAATTTTCAAGAAATAAAAGTGAAGCCCCTGAACTTCATACCTGATCAAACTGGTATTATGGGGGGGAATCAATAAGCGTATATTTTGAACATTCAACAATTTAAGAAATACGGTTTTCAGTAGCTTCCCCCCGCTTTTTTTATGGTGCCGGGAATTAGACCCAGGGACATTCTACCTCTGAGCTACACCCTCAGCCCTCTTTATTTTTTCTTTTGAAACGGGGCCTCCCAAGGTTGGGTGCTGAGGCTGGTCATGAACATGTGATCCGTCTGTCTCAGCCTTCCAAGTACTGGGATTACAGGCGTACGCCACCACGGCCAGCTCAACAACACCTTTTGAAAAAAACTACTAGAAGAACTTCAGACAACCAAACGCTGTACTGAACCGAAGAGTATAACATCCACAGCCAAAGAGCGGACGAGGGGGACAAAGGTAATTATTCACAGGGATACTCTCTCTCTCCCCCAAACACACACACATGCAAATCACTAAACTCTCAATGTTTACTTTCTCAAATATCCCACTGGACCAGTGTATGGCATTTCCATGACCTCGGGGATTAATTCAGGCACGGATACATGGCCTAATTTAGATCAGAGTGCTCTGAGAAGGAGGTGCCAGGGGCTTCTAGGAAAAGTTCCTCAGTCTCAAGTGAGCCTCAGGGAGAGCTGGGTTTCTTCCTCTGGATACTTGGTGGGGTGTGAAGCCCAGTGCAAGTTCAGGAATGAATTCAGCACAGAAAGGCAGAGATAACAAAGTTGTAGAGAAATGGACCCAAAGTTCCTGAATTAAGTTAATCTCAAATCTCCCCTGCACTTACTAATAGCAAACTAATACTCAAAGCCCTCATGCATATTAGGTAAGCCCTCATGAATATTAGGTAAGCACTCATGAATATTAGGTAAGCACTCATGAATATTAGGTAAGCACTTTACCACTGAGCTGGATTCCCAGCCCCAAGATGCTACTATCTTTGATGGAAATCTTCACTTGTGGTGTTTTTGTCATATAATTTTTTTAATGTTTATATGTTAAATTCCACCATTTTCCTCCCTTATGGTCTCTCCTTTTATCTCTAACTTAGCAATCATTTACTATCCAAAATTCTATACAAACATCCACCTATATTTCCTTGTGGTGGTTTTATTTCTAACATCAATACCTTTATTTCAGAATTTAATATTTGCCTCTGCACGTGAAGGCTGAAGGTTGAGGGTAGGAGGAATGCTTCCATCTCATTGTGTGTACTTTGAGGTAGATTAAATTATTTAAATGAATTTAAAGTTGTTTAAACTGGAGAACAAAATCTATTTATTTAAAAATATCCGATAGGTGTATGATACGTCATAGTGAGATCAAAGTGATACATCATATGCACACAACATCAGAAGCACACATCAGATGCACACAACATCAGATGCACACATCAGATGCACACAACATAGATGCACACAACACCAGAAGCACACAACACCAGATGCATAAAACATCAGAAGCACACATCAGATGCACACAACACCAGATGCATACAACATAGATGCACACAACATCAGAAGCACACATCAGATGCACACAACACCAGATGCACACATCAGAAGCGCACATCAGATACACACAACACCAGATGCACACAACATAGATGCACACAACACCAGATGCACACAACATCAGAAGCACACATCAGATGCACACAACACCAGATGCACACAACATCACTTGCCACAATTAGCTGTACGCCCTCTCTCCTCCTTTCTCCCTCCCCCTACGTGCCAGTGTGATTGGTAGTGATACACAGATGTACAAACACAACCTTATTTGCCCTGTTTCCTTCCTCGAGCCTCACTTCCCCTCCTCCCCACCTTCCCCCAACCCCCTGCCACCATTTTAGTGGTCTCTGCCAATTTTTATTAAGTCTCTCCTGTCCTACTTCCTCTCTAGCTCCTACCTATGAGAGGAAACATGTGGCTCTTGATTTTCTGGGTCTGGCTGATCTCATTTCAAATGACATTCTCTGGTCCCATCCATTTCCCTGCAAATGTCATAATTTTGTTCTTCTTTGTGGCTGAATAAAATTCAACTGTGTGCATGTATCACATTTTCTTTACCCATTCATCTGTTTATGGACACCTAGGTTGGTTCCAAAATCCGGATGCTGTGAGTTGTGCTGCCATAAATATGGGTAAGCATGTGTCGCTGCAGTACTCTAGCCTTGATTCTTTGGAAAGCAACTGGAGAGTGGTATACCCAGGTCGCAGTGTGGCTCTGTTCCCTGTATTTTTTTTTTTTTTTTTTTGCGGGTCTGGGGATAGAACCCAGGGGCATTCAACCTCTGAGCTACACCCCCTGCCCTATTTTTTATTATTTATTTTGAAACCGGGTCTCACTGAGTTGCAGAGGGCCTCGCTAAGTAGCTGAGGCTGTCCTCGAACCGGGATCCTCCGGTCTCAGCCTCCCGAATGCTGGGATTGCAAGTATGCGTCGCCAAGCCTGGCTTGTTCCCTGTCTTTTGAGATATCTCCATATTAATCTCCACAGTGA
Source organism: Muscardinus avellanarius (assembly GCF_963383645.1). Lineage (NCBI taxonomy): Eukaryota > Metazoa > Chordata > Mammalia > Rodentia > Gliridae > Muscardinus > Muscardinus avellanarius. The sequence continues at coordinate 19,054,822 of NC_137801.1, read as the reverse complement.
TTGTACTAACTTACAATCCCACCAACAGCGTGTGTCCCCCCCCCCCATCCTCGCCAGTTTTAAGACACAATGAACAATATTTTCCACATTCAAGTTTAATTATTTCTCCCCTAACAGTTAGCCAGTTGTCTCAACAGCATTTCTGGACTTTTATAGCCATAAGTGGTAAGTTTTAGGTAATAAATTTAGATGGTTTACCCTCCTGGTAAAGTTGAAATAGCACATCTTCATTTTCCCTCCGCCTACTCAGGAATGTCTAGTGTATTCCTTTTCTTATATCAGTCCCAAACACTTGTGAGTGGCAACTCTATGTCCTGTCTTAGGACACATCTCAAGTCTCAGTTCTGGTAAATCTGAAAAGAGCAATCGTCTTCTATAAACAACAACAGAAAAAGAGTGAAATTCTGGCCTCTGGCCACCTATTCATCATCCCGTCTACTATCTTCCTCAGGTTAACATTAATTAGTATTTGTAATTTATGAAATCTATGTGGAGGTTGGCTGTAAAACATCCTAGAAACATTGCATTTGTTGGGAAAGTCTTGCCTACAAGGTGGTGTCCATAAAACAGACTAAGGATGTGTACCACAGTTACCTCAGGCTGCTGGACATGATACAGGCTCTAGGCTCCAAACAAGATCTACTGCACTGGAAATTTTGGGGATGAGGCCTGCAGATTTATACTTTAGACATGCTTCTAAAGAGAAATTACAATAAGCAGTTGTATTTATGCATAGTTGGTTAGGTTTTATAAATTTGCTAAGAAGGAGTTGTTCCTAACGGCTCTTTGGAACTGGAAAATGGAACACTGGAAAGACTTGCACTTGATTAATCCACCTTTGAAGTTAATAAAGGAGTAAACAATACCCCTCTATCTACACAGAGCAAAACATGAAAGAAAAAAAGAGGGAGACAAGTATTTTTTCAGTATTTGAGGACTTAAGAGTCAAAGATGGGGAAGGGCGTTTGAAGATGGATGTGTTACTATATTGGGCTCACCGTGTTTATCATCCTGTCTGATGAGCTTGAGCACAGCATCGTACAGCACAGTTTTAAGTGAGACAGCATGGAGGCATGCTCTCAAGCAGGGCACAGCAGTGGTTCCCAAACTTTAATGTGCACAAGAATTGCCAGAATCCTGTCTCAGAAGATTATGGGCCAGGACCCAGAAATCCTCATTTTTAAACAATAGTGCAATATATTTTTTTTATGCAGGTGGCCCACAGAATGCACTTGGAGATCACTTGGACTGTACTTGATAGAATGTTCTGAGTCCTCTGGCTTCCAGAGCATAACATCAAAGAAAACACTCATAAATGGGATGAGCGACCCATTTCATGGGTCCCAAATAGAGAACAAGCAAGAGCTGAAAAATCAGCGGCTTGAAGGTGCAGACAGGCTATTTCTGGTTTTCAGTTGGGCTCCCCCAGGAAAACAAAACCCCTGCTTTACTGACTTTGTGAAGCAAAACCCCGGCTTTACTGACTGTGAAACGAAACAACGGTCTCTCCCGACCCACCCATTCTCAGTAATGCTGGGTTGCGCTCTAACCTCTAGGGGGAGCGCAAGGATTTCCTCGCACAAGCTCCAGCTCAGCGCGAGCGGGTGGGTGCGGTTTATACAGGTCAAGGACAAGACGGGTTTTATTGCTAAGGATGAAGCTAAGGACTAAAAGACGCTAAGAGGTTAAGGCATTTGCTAGCGCACAGAAAATCCTTCCCAGCTGGCTTCTATTTAAAACTTTGGATTTTAAAAAGTGGTTCTCTGTGGTAGCCTGGGCTGCATTTGCCATGATGGTTAAAGAAAAAAAAAATTATTTTGATACTTGTTAAAAAATAATAAGGCTGACTTTATTCTGGGAGGTCCACCGCAATGAAATCTTGCAGGAGGGTAAGGAGATCTGATTCGGCTCGGCATGGAATATAAGGGCAGGTGGGAACTGATGGTCACCAAACAGGGTGAGGGCGTCAATGGATGGAAAATTAGTTAGAGGAGACAGGGAGATTCTAGATAAACTGACTTGATAGGATTCTTGCAAAAGGTAATCCATGGGCTTAAACATTAAAGGTGGAAGGCTGGGATGTAGCTCACTTGGCAAGCCCAACACCCTGGGTTCTATCCCCAATGCAGAGAGAGAGAGACAGAGAGACAGAGAGACAGACAGACAGACAGACAGACAGACAGACAGAGACAGAGAGAGACCAAACAAAACAAAACATTAAAAGTGGAGGGTGAAGAACTTGATCAAATGTCGAGGCTGATCAGATATCAGGGGTGGAGGATTCTTGCTAAACTGACTTAGCAAGATTTGCTAAAACTGGGCTAGGCAGGCCTAGCCACTCCTGGGACCAAAGGCAAGGACCAGTGTAGAGGAAGGTTCAGAGGAATCTGACAAAGGTTTGGACAGTGGAGGGAGTTTTGTTTAGGCTTTATGGAGAAAAAGGCTCTTTGTCTCTTGGTTTTCTTTTCCATTCATTCCAGAGATAAAATCAGAGTATGTTTTTGAGGTTAAAAGACCTGGGAGACCTGCTTTTTACTTAGGCCTTGATGCTGTAGCCCTGCTTGGCCTACAGAGGACCAGAGTTGGAATCAAGCCACATTCCCCAGCCATGTAAAACAGTAAATATTGTTCTCAGCCTCCATTTATATATTTTCCACAAGACTTAGTGTGGTGTCTACCTTGATGGCTCTTTGGGGATCCGGGATCCAAATTCTCTCTTTTACATTTATGACAAACCTTGATAATACAGATGCTCCTCAACTTACAATAGGGTTTTGTCCCAATAAACCCACCCTAAGTTGAAAAAATCGTAAGTCACAAATGCATGTAATAAACTCAACCTTCCAAACATCATAGCATAGTGTCAGTTGTTTTCCCTTGTGATTGTATGGGTGGCTGGGAGCTACACTCCCCAGCGAATGGCTAGCCTGAGAAAAGACCAAAATTCAAAACTTGAGGTAGAGTTTCTACCTAATTCATATGGTTTTTATACCATTACAAAGCAGAAAATTTGCAAGTCAGATCATTCTAAGTCAGGGACTGCCAGTGATTATACAGTAAACACACACACATACATTCTCATTAAGATAGCATGTGTCTGGCTGGGCAAGGTGGTGCACGCTAATAATCCCAGCTTTTGGGAGGCAGAGAAAGGAGAATTATGGTTTGCAAACCGCCTCAACTACTTAGTGAGGCCTTTTACAACTCAATGAGACCCTGTTCTAAAATAAAGAATAAAAAATAAGGCTAAGGGTGTAGCTCAAAGGTAGAATGCCCCTGGGTTCCATCCCCAGTACTGAAAAAAGAAAGAAAGAAAAAGAAAAGGAAAGATAAAGAAAGCATGTGTCTAAATACTAAAGCCCAAATTTAACCTAAGACTCCCCAGAATGTCTCATAAAAATAATAAAAAAAGAAAATTGAATGACCTACAGAGCAACCCAATTGTGAAGACAACTGAGTAGGTGTCTTGCCCTTGGATGTGCAAGTGGAGAAGGCCTGGGTTGTGCCAAAACGGCGCCTCTTATCTCTAAGCTTACAAAGGGGATCGTATGACTCCTTTAAAGAAAAGGAAAAAAAAAAGAATCAATAACTAGTCCAAGTGAAACTTCTGGAAAGGCAGACCAGGCACTTAATTGAGGCCTAATGGCAGAATCTTAAAAATTATTCCTATCATTTTAAAGTAATACACGTCGGTCTGAAATGGAATCATAACACAGGCTTTGTGACCTATTTTTCCAAATGACATGTCACAGTCTCCTTCGCTTCATAACTTTCAGTCACCTTTTTAAAATAAAGATTTTGTATTTCTGAGAAAAGATGTTGCCTTGGGAAGTTATGGTGGATTCTTTTCTTTCCCAGTGCCAAAACAAAAACAAAAGCAAAGACTGAAGAAATACAAAGTAAAGAAAAATCTCTTATCAGCAATAAAGATAGAGAAGAGAGGTGTGCAAATTTCAGACATGTTTGGAATTTTCCTGAAGTTAGGACAGATGGTATTAAATTAAAGAATACCCCCAATAAAGTTAATAAATGAACATGCAAAGCACTCAGTGAATTTGAATTTCAGATAACAGATTAAATTTGGGGGATGCAGCTCAGTGGTAGAATACTTGCCTAACATTTGAAGCCTAATTAGAACCTGCCTAAGAGGCCTAAATTCTAGTCTCAGCATTAAAAAAAAAAAAAAAAAAAGCTAGGCGTGGTGGTGCACACTTGTAATCCCCGCGCTTGGGAGGCTGAGACAGAAGGACCGCACAGGTTCGAAGCCAGCCTCAGATACTGAGTGACACTCTCAGCAACTTAGTGAGACCCTGTTTCCAAGTAAAGTATAAAATAGTCATATAGTCTGGGAGTATAGCCCGGAATAGAAAAGCCCCTGGGTTCTACCCCCAGTAACACACACACACACACACACACACACACACACACACCAAGAAATTAATTGCTGTTTTTCTAGGCAATATTTGTTGTTTATCTAATATTCAAATTGAACTAGGAATCTGTTTTTTTTTTTTTTTATGGTACTGGGATTCCTGGAAACCCTTCTACCTCTGGGCTACACTCCCAGACCTATTTTATACTTTTTTTTTATTTTTGGAAACAGGGTCTCTTAAGCCAGCACGGCTGGCTTCAAACCTGCAAAATCCTCCTGTCTCCTCCTCCCAAGCGAGGGGATTACAAGCGTGCACCACCACACCTGCTGGGAATCTGTATTTTACTAGGCAATCCTACCCTAGACTCCATTCAGAGCTTCTCTGAAAGAAATGCAAGACCAGGAAGGGAAGAGGGGAAGAAGAAAGAAAGAAAAAGAAGGAAGGGGAAGGAGTAGGAATAAATGGAGGAGGAGAGGATTCTGAGCCCAGGTTTGGGCACACAAGGCTTGGATGGCAGGAGGGCAGCCAGGCTGACCACAAGCCACATTAGCTGATCAAGATCCAGTGGGTGATGCCAGGCATGTTGGCGCACACTTGTAATCCCAGCATTCAGGAGGCTGAGACCTGGAGGATCGCGGTTCACAGACAGCCTCAGCTACTTTGTGAGGCCCTCTGCAACTCAATGAGACCCGGTTTCAAAATAAAGAATAAAAAAATAGAGCAGCGGGTGTAGTTCGGAGGTCAAATGCCCCTGGGTTCCATCCCCAGACCCGAAAAAAAAAAAAAAATCCAGTGGGTGTAGCTGGGCACGGTGGCACATGCTTGTAAACCCCTCGCTTGGGAGGCTGAGACAGGAGGATCACACAGGTTCGAGGCCAGCCTCAGCTACTTAGTGAGACTCTCAGTAACTTAGTGAGACCCTGTTTCCAAATAAAATATAAAAAATAGGTCTGGAGTATAGCCCGGAGGTTAAAGCCTCTGGGTTCCACCCCCAGTACCAAAAAAATAAAAATTAAAATTAAAAATTAAAAAAAATCCAGTGGGTGGTAGTGGCCCTAAACTCCAGGGCTGTCAGGTGACAACTAAATTGCAGAAAGCCTAGAGTCAATATAGGGGCCCTCGCAAACACTGCTAGTAGATAGAGAAATGAATGCAAATTTTTCTAGAACAGAATTTGACTATATGTCAAAAGACTTAAAACATGTATATACTTTGATCTTATAATAGCTCATCTAGGAATCTATTCTGAAGAAATAATAAAGCCAGGCCAGGAAACACACTCTTGTAATCCTGGTGCTTGGGAGGCTGAGATAGGAGGATCTCAGGTTTGCGGCCAGTCTCAGCTACTTCGCGGGGCCCTCCACAACTTAGTGAGACCCTGTTTCAAAATAAAGAATAAAAAATAGGGCTGGGAGTGTGGGTTGGGGGCATCCTGCCCCTGGGTTAAATCTCTAGAACCACACAAAAAAAGAGAAGAAATAATAAATGTGTTCTTTAATGTGTTGTTTGTAACAAGTAATAGGATACAACTTAAAAATAAAAAATAGAGACATTTTTAAGTTAGGGTACATTCATATTGAGGAATACTGTACAGTTATTAAAATAATTCAATAAATTACTTATTTTTATTGACAGAGTGCTACCACATTAAGTTTTAAAAAGGACAAGCTACAAAACTATATTATAGTAAGATCCCATTTTTGTAAGAATATATTTACAAATATATATGCAATTGTATAAATATAAAAATGTCTGAAAGAGTATATACCAAAATGTTAACAAAATTTTTCTCTAAGTAATAAAAATATGCATACTTTTACCTTTTACTTTTTATATTATAATTTTTCTTTAACATGTAAATTTTCTTATTTGTTTGTTTGTTTGTTTTTGGTATTGGGGATTGAACCCAGGGATATTCTACCTCTGAGCTACACCCTCAACCTTATTTTATTTTGAAATAGGGTCTCACTAAGTTGCTGAGGGCCTCGCTAAGTTGCTGAGGGCCTTGGTAAGTTGCTGAGGCTGGCTGTGAACCTCTGATCCTCCTGTCTCAGCCTCTTAAACGCTGGGGTTACAGGCCCAGTTTAGATAGTTTTTTTTTTTTTTTTGGTGGTACTGGGGTTCCTGGAAGCCCTTCTACCTCTGGGCTACACTCCCAGACCTATTTTATATTTTTGAAACAGGGTCTCTTAAGCCAACACAGCTGGCTTCGAACCTGCGTGATCCTTCTGTCTCCGCCTCCAAAGCGCGGGGATTACAAGCGTGCGCCACCACGCCCGGCTATATAGTTTTTAAAGGTTAAAAATACTTTCTGGCCAGGCGTGGTGGTGCACACTTGTAATCCCCGCCCTTGGAAGGTGGAGACAGGAGGATTTCGCAGGTTCAAAGCCAGCCGCACTGGCTTAAGAGACCCTGTTTCCATATAAAAATATAAAATAGGTCTGGGAGTGCAGCCCGGAGGTAGAAGGGCTTCCAGGAATCCTAGTACCACACACACACACACACACACACACACACACACACAAAACCCTTTCTGATTGGTAATCATATGCTTTTGATTAATTATGAAATGAGATCACAATTATAGAATGGGCTTTAATATTAAGGATGGCTAGTTCAGATAAATGAGCTTCTGCTGGAGCCAGGCCCTGTGATGCAAAATGGGGGTCAAGATGAGCTGAATACACTCTCTGCTGTCTAGCAGTCTAAAGGCCACATTCATTAGTGTTGTTCCTTGGCTCATGGCCTCCGTGGTCCCAACAGCCCATTTGTCAGCTCGCTTGGGATCATCTCTCACATTAACCAAACTCACAGAGGCTGAAGAACAAACTGAGATAATGCATTGACTTCTCCTCAGAATAATGACCACCCTGTAGGCCAGAACAGCAAGCACTTCAACATGGCCAGCGCGTCCAGAGGAAGCCAAATGATGACTAGAATGTTGCTTGCTCAACCTTGGATCATGCCAGTGACAGGTAGGAACTCAAAAGTTTAATGGAATCCAGCTAAAAAGAGAGGCGATGTCCTAGCCGGGCGTGGTGGCGCACGCTTGTAATCCCAGTGCACGGGAGGCTAAGACAGGAAGATCACACAGGTTCGAAGCCAGTCTCAGCTACTTAGTCTCTCAGCAATTTGGTGAGACCCTGTTTCCAAATAAATTATAAAATAGGGCTTGTGTGCAGACTGGAGGTAGAAAGCCCCTGGGTTCTACCCCCTAGTACCACCGAGAGAGAGAGACAGAGAGAGAGAGAGAGAGAGAGAGAGGAGAGACAGAGACAGAGACACACACAGAGAGAGAGAGAGACGTCTCCTCAAGAAACACAGCCTGGCCCATGGAACTATAAATATCACAAGTCTGAGATTTCCACTTCCCAAGATAGTGATTGAGTGGTGTAAAGATATAGGAAGAAACAAACTCAGTTTCTTATACTATATTCCCACAACACAAAATATTTCTGTGAGCCCCCACACACACCAAGCAGTTAATTCTGTGGCAGATTCTCCAGTAGACACTGGCTGGGTGAATTCTAATTCCATTCCATTCTGACAGTGTCTACCTGGAAAGAACATCAGATCCAACAGGTCGAAGGCTCGGCCCCACAATACTGCCTCCCGCTTCCGATGCCAGTCATAAGTTTGGGCATCTGGAAATTTCTGACCAACTGCCCTCCTTGTAGGTTCATTTGATTTGCCAGAATGGTTCACAGAACTCAGGGAAACACTTTATTTACATTTTCCTATTTATGTATTGATTGACTGAGAGTTGAATCCAGGGGCATTTTTCCTCTGAGCTACATTCCCAGACAATTTTAAATTTTAATTTTCTTTTTAAATTTTGAAACGAGGTCTCAATAAGTTGACAAATGTCTTGCTACATTGCTGAGGCTGGCCTTGAACTTGTGATCTTCCTGTTTCAGCCTCCCAAGTACTGGGATTATAGGTGCACACCACCATACCTGGCTTCGTTTTCCTACTTTTTGTAACTGATAGAATAAAGGATACAGATGAACAGCAAGATGGAAAAGATGCATAGGGCAAAGTATGAGAAAAGGTGTGATGCACACAGTCAAATCCCAGTACTTGGGAGGCTGAGATAGGAGGATCGCAGGTTCAAGGACAACCTCAGCAAGTAGTGAGACTCTCATCAACTTAACAAGACCTTATTTCAAAATAAAATAAGATTAGAGGTATCACTTAGAGGTAGAATGCTCCAGGGTTCAACCCAGTAACACACACACACACACACACACACACACACACACACACACGCAGAGTTCCCATGCCTTTCTGGGTGCACCACCCCCAGGAACCTCTCTCTACCTCTACCTCTTCTATCCAGAAGTCCTGAACTACGTTCTTTTTTTTCTTTTTCTTTTTCTTCTTCTTCTTTTTTTTAATGGAGACATCATTGCATAGGCTTGAGTGATTTGATTTAGTCACAAGGGAGCAACTCGATCTTCAGCCCTCTCCTGGGGGAATGGAACTGCTCATTTCAACCCTGTAATCCTGCCGTCCTGAAGCTACCGAGGGGCTTCCAGCCACAGTCACCTCCTTAGCATTCCAAAGACACTTGTTCTTACTCTGAAGGTTCTAATAGTTTTGGAAGCTGTATATCAGGGAATTGGGGGTGAAAACCAAATGGATATTTCACAACATTATAGATGGGCACTGCCAAAATTCATTTCAGAGATTATCTTTAAAAAAATCTGGAGACTTCCGGGAAGATGGCGACCGAGAAAAGCGGGGCTTAAGAGCCCCGCTAACAACTAATCTCCATTACCACAAAATCAGCGCCTTTCATAGCCAGAAAACACCATCACCAGAGAAACAAAAAAATCACCAGGCTCCAGAGAGAAAGCAGACTGAGAACAGAGGAGATACACCGGCCTCACGCCCGAGGCCACGGCAGCAGCGCCATACTGCCGGCGGCAGCGGCGACTTCACCGGACGGCTACAGCAAGCCAAGGTGAGCCGCTGCGAAACAGCCAGGCGGGATTTCTCGCCGCAGGTAAAATCTAAAGCTCCCAGTGGCTGAGCTCAGCACACACTGCAGGGATTCAGAGTGGAAATCAAAACCAAGAAGAAATACGCCAGCCTCACGGCCGAGGGCATAGCAGCGGCGCCATATTGCCACTGGCGGCAGCAACAGAGAATTCACCGAATCCAGTACAGCTACATCTGCATACTCAAGTCAAATTGCAGGCCACAGAGGAGAAATCCCAGTACTGTACTCCCTGGGACTTGACCCAGTGGAGGAAGGGCGGTGGCAGAGATATCACACCATAGGAGAACTTGCAACCTGGCACCCCCCACAGTCTAAAGCAGCCTCTATCGACTCTCTGGGTCGGAGACTCTGTGATACAACCCAGTAAAGGAGTAGTGGGGTCTGAGATACTACAGACTCGAGATCCAGAACACCTTAAGTGAAGTCATAGAGACCCAAGGGAAGAACCCAGAGAAGGCACAAACTTCCTAAATCATGGGAAAGAGGAATAATACTGGAGCAATGAATGCCCACAACCCCACAACATCAGAACCCGATAAAACAGAAAATCAGAGATTTCTAGAAGATCAAATCAGGAAAATAACTGTAGAAATAATAGAGGTGCTTCAAAAAGAACTCAGAGAGAGCCAAAAAGAGATAAAGGATGCAATTAATGAAGTAAAGGCCTCAATTCAAAGCATGAACAACCGATTAGACCACATGGAGAACAGAATCTTGCTCTTAGAAGATGATCATTCCAAAAATGAATGCATAGTTTCTAATCTAGGAAAAAATATCCGACAGCAGGAATCTGATATTGAAGAAATATTGGCCCATTTTAAGAGAGCTAACCTAAGAATAATTGGAATAGAGGAGGGAATAGAAAGTGAAACCAAAGGGATCAACAATCTTTTCAAGGAAGTAATAGCAGAAAATTTTCCAAATGTAGAGCAAGAGGTCGATACACAGGTCCAGGAAACTTATAGAACTCCCTTTAGACAGGATCGGAGAAGAGGATCCCCACGCCACATAATTGTTAAAATGACCAATGTGGAAGCCAAGCAGAGAATCTTAAAGGCAACAAAAACAAAGGACCAAGTGACATTCAGAGGCAAACCAATTAGAATCACTCCAGACATCCCAAACCAAGTCATGAGAGCCAGAAGGGCTTGGAGTAACATATTCCAAACTCTGAAAGAAAACAACTTCCAGCCAAAAATTTCCTACCCAGCAAAACTTTCTATCAAATTAGATGGAGAAATAAGAAGCTTCCATGACAAACAGAAACTGAAGGAATTTATGTCTTCAAAACCAGCACTAGAGAAAATACTCAAAGAGATTAACTACAAAGAAGAAATAGGTAACACACACCAGAACCAGAGAAACAAGAGTTTCCATCCAGCAGACAACTAAGATTGGTTATCTGTGGAGATTCATTATTTATGTTAGTCTTTTACCTATCTCTAAATGGTATTGTTTGCCTTTATTGTTGTTAATTCTTAGGATGTCTAGTTGGAATATTAATATACCTTCAGATATAGCATTTGGAAATATTTTATCCCATTCTATTAGTAACTGTTAACTCTGTTTACATTGTCTTTGGATATACAATATTTTTTTCTATTTTTTAGGGAGTTTGTATACTCTTCTGTTGCCTGTGCCATTGAAATCATATCCAAGAAATCACTGCCAATTTCAATGTTGTGAGGTTTTATGACCCAGATTTTCTCCTAAAAGTTTATAGTCTTAAGATTTATATTTAGGTCTTTTATCTATTTTGAGTTAATATTTGTATATGGGATTAGGTAAGGGTCCAACTTTATTCTTTTCCATGTAATTATTATGTTTCAACAATATTTAGTTAAAAGATTATTATTTCCACCACCAAATGTTCGTGGAAACCTTGTCAAAAATAACTTGACAATATAGGGAAGAATTTATCTCTAGGCTTGTATTTAACTCCAATGGTTTATATATCTGCCTTTAGAATAGTACTACACTGTTTCAATTATTGTAGCTTTATATGGTTTGAAATCAGAAAATATATATCTTCTAGCTTTGTTCTTTTTCAAGATCGTTTTGGGTATCTAGAGTCCATTTTCCATATTAGGATAGATTTTTTTTCTGAAAAATAAATATATAAACATATGATAGTTTCACCTAAAAAAATAGAAAAAAAATATTCTCTGGTAAGAAAGAAAGTAAAAAGAAATATTGAAATGTTATCTTTAAGTCATCAAAAGCTTGGTATCAGACAAATGAAACTGTTATGTGAGATTATCATTTTTAATTTTGGATAAATTGCTATAATACTAGATGTCAACCACTAAGCCAAGCATGGGAGGGAGAGATGGGGAGAGAATGGGGTGGGGATCGGGTGGGGGCTGACTGGGCGATGTGTGCATGTATGTCTACAAAAGTTTGTATCCCACTATGATGTATGAATACAGTGCACCAATAAAAAAAAAAAATCTGTCCATGCTAATAAAATTCACCCAGACCCTTAGGCAACTGCCCTCCCACCCGGAAGGGCCCCGAAGGTTGGGGCCGCATAGCCCCGACCCAGGCGGGTGGGGCACCCTTAGGGGAACCCCCACATACCGGGAAGGGCCTGGAGGTCGGGCTGCATGGCCCAGACCCTGGGCGGGGCACCCTTAGGCGACCCCCCCTCCCACCCGGAAAGAAAAAAAATTTTTTTCATCACTACTGAGTGCCTGATCCCACATCCTCCCCAAACCACACATACTTTCTTCTCTTATTTAAAAAAGAATAAAAAGCCGGGTGTGGTGGCGCACGCTTGTAATCCCTGTGCTTGGGAGGCGGAGACAGGAGGATCGCGCAGGTTCGTAGCCAGCCGCGGGTGCTGGCTTAGGAGACCCTGTTTCCAAATAAAAATGTAAAAATAGGTCTGGGAGTGTAGCCCGGAGGTAGAAGGGCTTCCAGGAGCCCCAGTACCACCAAAAAAAAAAAATTAAAAAATTAAAAAAATAAATAAAAAAAGAAAAAAAAAGGCTGGGCGTGGTGGCGCATGCTTGTAATCCCTGCTCTTGAGAGGAAGAGACAGGAGGATCATGCAGGTTCGAAGCCAGTAGCACTGGCATAAGAGACCCTGTTTCAAAAATATAAAATAGGTTTGTGAGTGTAGCCCGGAGGTAGAAGGGCTTCCAGGAACCCCAGTACCACCAATAAAGAAAGAAAGAAAGAAAGAAAGAAAGAAAGAAAGAAAGAAAGAAAGAAAGAAAGAAAGAAAGAAAGAAAGAAGAAAAAAAAGGGAGAAGAAAAAAGAAAAATATTTGAGAGGGGTTAAGATGGCCACGGCGGCAGCTAGAATATTGGAGATGCAGACAAAACATTTCCATCTGAACTGGAACTTTTGGAAAAATTTCCCTCGAAGGAGGACTGCTGCTTCTCTACATTGTTAAGAATCCTGGACATCACCTGTAAGGAGATAGTCTAGTGGAGATCTAGGAGGAAGGCGGTGGCGGCAGCAGTGGCCGAGATGGTGGTGGAGACTTGGATTTGGGAGAGGCAGACATCTGATCCAACCCACCCTGATCCTCTGAAATCACCCCAAAGGTCGAATGCTACTGTATCGCATGTAGGAACACTGGACATTATGCAGTGTGGGAAAAGAGCTTGGGAAAGATTTGAAATGGTGGAGGCAGTCACATTGGCAGTGGCAAGTACTCAGGGGAGGCAGAGATCTGACATAATACACCTGGAACTTTTGAAGAAATTACCTCAGAGGCAGAATACTACCACCACGCACCTTGGGAACATGGGACAACCTGCTGGGTGAATAGGGTGCTCGTATCGGAGCTTGCCGAGAAGTGAGGCCAGTGCCGGGGCCAGCAAGGCCTGGATTGGAGTCTGCCTTGAAGTATGGCTGGCACTGGGGCCTCCGAGGCTGGGAGTGGAGCCAGCCGAGGGGTTAGTTTGGTGCGGGGGCCAGTGAGGCCAGGATTGGGGCCTCCCATGAGGCAAGGCCGGTGCTGGAGCCAGCAAGGGCAGGATCAGAGTCCTCCGGGTGGCCAGGCCACTACTGGGGCCGCCAAGAGTGGGATCAGAACTTGCAATGCGGCATGCACAGAGAAATAGCACAGAAAATAAAATCCAGATGCTTCCCCTAATTAGCAAGAACTAGGAGGAAAGGGGTAACAGGAGGAGGTAGAAAGGGCCCTATTGAGAAGCAATTAAGGTGACCAATCAGAGGGGAGGGGATGGGGGAGAATAGAATCTCTTTAAAACTCATGAGGTGCGTAAACAATTATATCAAAGATAATCACCAATTAAGCATGGGATTGAGGGAGGTGGAGGAAATGGGATGGGGATTGGATGAGGGCTTATTGGATGATATGTGCCTGTATATCCTCTCAAGTCTTGTATTCCAAAGTGATGTATGATTACAAAAATAAATAAATAAATAAATAAATTCACCCAGAAACCCTTATCACTTAGCTACACCCTCAACCATTTTTATTTTTTTATTTTGAGACAGAATCTTGTTAAATTTCCCAGTCTGGCCTTGACCAGCTGGGATTCCAAGGCCCAGCAAAATGGACCCTTAGTATCCTACAGTCAGTTTGCTCTGATTGGAGTCATTCCATTTCTTGAATTTTCTTTAATTTTTTTTTTTGGGGGGGGGGTTGAACTCAGAGCATCCTACTTCTGAGTTATACTTGGAGCTCTCTTTTATTTTTTATTTTGAAAGAGTATAGCTAAATTCTGAGCCTGGCCTCAAACCTGGGATCCTTCTGTCTCAGCCTCCCAAGTATTGAGATTACAGATATGTGCCATCACATAATTTATACCTATATTTGTTTGGTAATTTGATAATTGGGTATTTTAACTTAGAAGATAATGTTATTTCCTTAATTTTTCATTCTTTTTTTTTTTGCGGTACTGGAGATGAAACGCAGGGGCATTCTACCTCTGAGTGACACCCTCAGCCCTAATTTTTTATTTTTTATTTTTTATTTTTTATTTTTGAAACAGATGCTCACTGAGTTGCAAGGTGCCTCACTAAGTAGCTGAGGCTGTCCGTGAACCAAGATCCTTTGGTCTCCACCTACTGAATGCTGGGATTACAAGCATATGCCACCACGTCCAGCAATTTTCCATTCTTGACATACACAATCAACTTATATATTAAATGCAATTCTTAAAATTATGAAAAAATAGCCGGGCATGGTGGCGCACGTTTGTAATCCCTGAGTTTGGGAAGCGGAGACAGGAGGATCACACAAGTTCGTAGCCAACCTCACTGGCTTAAGAGACCCTATTTCCAATATAAAAACAGGTCTGGGAGCGTAGCCCAGAAGTAGAAGGGCTTCCAAGGAACCCCAGTACCACCACAAAAAAAATATGAAATAATATGCCAAATCTGGGGTGGGGGTAAATAATGAAAGAAACAACACACAAGGTCTTCTGCAACTGTTCACTTACTCCTGAATTAGCATTGCACTTGGGCAAAATTCTCATGCTCCAATGTGAAACTGAGTCCCTATCACACAAGGCTGAAGATACCCCTCGGGTCTGTCTGTCTGTCTGTCTCTCTCTCTCTGGAGACAGTCACAAAGTAGATGACCCTTGGGTGTAGCTTTCCCTGTTGCTACCATACCTAATTATGAGTTTCCATGATTGGAACCAAAGTCTACACAGTCTACTCAACATTCTGAACGCTTAAGAACAGGGTGTACCCATGCTTATTATCCAAAGGCAAACAAACACATTCTTACAGTATTGGCAAGGCGAGGGCTTTGGGTACACGTCCACACACACAGTTATTCGGCAGTAAATCAGTTGAGTAAGAAGGAGAAGGAGAAGGAGAAGGAGAAGGAGAAGGAGGAGGAGGAGGAGGAGGAGGAGAAGAAGAAGAAGAAGAAGAAGAAGAAGAAGAAGAAGAAGAAGAAGAAGAAGAAGAAGAAGAAGGAGAGGAGGAGGAGGAGGAGGAGGAGGAGGAGGAGGAGGAGGAGGAGGAGGAGGAGGAGGAGGCGGCGGCGGCGGCTGCAGCAGCAGAAGCCAAACGTGGTGGTACATGCTTGTTCAAGGACATCGTGGTTCAAGGACAGCCTCAGGTACTACTTAGTGAGGCCCTCTGCAACTTGGTGAGACCCTTGTTTCAAAATAAAGAATAAAAAAAACAGGGCTGGGAGTGTAGCTTGGAGGTAGAATCTCCCTGGGTTCCATCCTCAGTGCAGGAAAAAAAAAAAAAGAAGCAACTGGTGTTGAAATAGTCATCATGAAAAATTATAAAACAAACACATCACAGAACTTACTGGACTTCATGATACTCATTTGAAAGTTCAGTCTATTTCATGGTTTTATTTATTTATTTATTTATTTATTTATTTATTTAGTGGTACTGGGGGTGGAACCCAGAGGCTTTCTACCTCCGGGCTATACTCCCCAGACCTTTTTTTATATTTTATTTGGAAACAGGGTCTCACTAAGTTGCTGAGAGCCTCACTAAGTAGCTGAGGCTGGCTTCGAACCTGTGTGATCCTCCTGTTTCAGCCTCCCAAGCGCGGGGATTACAAGCGTGCGCCACCACACCCGGCTTATTTCATGGTTTTAAACATTTAATAGATGGGTGCTTTAAAGTGTTTATGGCCTCTAAACTCTAATTCTGACCTTGGTGATATCAGTTCAACAATTTTTTTTTACAACTTTTCACATTAAAATCATATGATGTGCCGGGCCTGGTGGGGCACACTTGTAATCCCTGCACTTGGGAGGTGGAGACAGGAGGATCGCACAGGTTTGAAGCCAGCAGCGCTGGATTAAGAGACCCTGTTTCCAAATAAAAAGATATAAAAATAGGTCTGGGAGTGTAGCCCGGAGGTAGAAGGGCTTCCAGGAACCCCAGTACCATCACACACACACACAAAATCATATGTTGCTGGCGTGGTGGCGCACGCTTATAATCTCAGCGTTTGGGAGACTGAGACAGGAGGATCACACAGGTTCAAAGCCAGCCTCAGCTACTCAGTAAGGCTCTCAGCAATTTAGTGAGACCCTGTTTCCAAACAAAGTATAAAATAGGTCTGGAAGTATATCCCAGAGGTAGAAAAGCCCCTGGGTTCCACCCCCAGTACTACACACACACACACACACACACACACACACACACACACACATAAATCACATGATATTTATGTTCACCAGGCAATTGCATGTATGCATTCTAAATTGCAGCATGTCTCAGCCGTGGGACACATTCCTAACTCTCTATGAAGCCATGAAAAGCTTTTCACGTCTCACTTTCATCAGACACCAAAATAGCTCTTAAAGTTAATTATACTTAGATTCAGGGTTTTGTGCCAAATACCCAACACCTAACCATTAATTATAACTTTCTAAGTATTGAAAGTACAGTATAAACTGTTAAGTACATGTTAAAACCTGGTCCTTACCCCACGGCTTACCATATAAGTTTCAGAACCAAATCAATTTAGATTACACACTATCCCAAATAAAACAAGGCTAAACTTGAAAGGCACGAAGTTCCAAGACCTTTCTGTAAATTTCTAAGAAGTTACTCCAATTCTTAGTAGAGTTTATTGGCTTGTGGGTAGACATTTGTATTTTTGTTTTAATCTTCTAACAGTGCTGCTGCTCCAGTTCTAGGAAAGAACCTGAACTTAGGAAGAGAATGCCTTATGAACCAACAATTCCTTCTGGGTATGGAGCCAAGAAAACGAAGTCAGCATCCAAAAGAGATACCCATATGCCCATGTTTATTGTATCTCTATTCACAATAGCTAAGAGAGGGGATCCATCAACAGGTGAATAGATCAAATAGGGCATATACTCACAGTTGGGTATTATTCAGCCAATGACTTCCTGTCCTTTGCAGCAAAATAGATGGAACTGGAGGACATCATGTTAGGTGAAATAAGCCAGACACAGAAAGACAAATATCACATGTTCTCTCTCACCTGCAGAAACTAAAAGAAACAAAAGATAGACCTGAAAGTAGAAGAGGGATTCCTGGGGACTGAGAAGAGAAAGGGTTTGATGGGTGGATCTGATCAAAGCACATCGTATGCATATATAGGAAGATCAAAGTGAATGCCAGTAATCTGTCCAATTAATGTATGTTAAAATAGTTTTTTAAGAGAAGAGAATGCCAGAGTTGTCACATAATTTTATGAGTAACTCTCTTTAGCCCCAGATGATGAAATAAAATGGCCACGTAAACCTTATAACATTGTTGAGCTCCCCTACGCATCTGAGTGAACTAAAATACAGCAAGCCATCTTAACAGTATTCTCAAAGATAGTAGCACACTGCAAAGAGATTTTTAGGATAGACTGTTTTTTAGAGCAGTTTTAAGTTCACAGCAAAATTGGGCATGAGGTACAGAGATTTCTCTACATATTTGCTGCCTCCCCACATGCATAGACCGTCCCATTATTAACATCCCTACCAGAGCAATACATTTGTTACAATGAACCTGCATCAATACAGCATCACCCAAACATCAGAGTTAATCGTATTTTATGTATGTATATATTTATTTATTATTTGTGTGTATGGTCCTGGAATCGAATCTAGGGGCACTCTCTACCTCTGAGCTATACCCCCAGCTCTTTTATTTTGAAACAGGGTCTTGCTGAGTTGACAGTGCACTAGCTTTGAATCTGTGATCCTCCTGTCTCAGCCTCCCAGGTACTGGGATTGCAAGCATTGGCCACCATGTCCAGACCCAAACTAAATTAAGATTCACTCTTGGGGTTGTACTTTCTGTGAATGTCTACAAATTTTTAATGACATATATCCACCATTGTAATGTTATATAGAGTCTTTACTGTCCTAAATAAAAATCCTTATGTGCTCCATGACTCATTTCTCCCTCTGTACAGAGAAAATGAAGCAAGCGGAGATGATAGAGGGGGTAGAGGGGGGAGGCAGGTGCTGACATACTGATCAGTTTCATTCCATTTTGCTTTGTGACATTGGCACATATCTATAACCTTATATATAATTAACTACCTCCCCCCTTTCTTTTGCTTAAATGCCTAGAACTTATACTTGTTATTTCCAACCAAACATCTTAACTGCTACAAATACTTGACCATAATGAAGTGGAATTGAGAGTTTTATGTTTTCCCTTACAAAGAAAAGCACTTGCCTAAGTTATTAAAATAGTAAGCGGTGTTAATTCCATTTAAAACATATGAAAAAAAAACCCTCACCATAATGAACCGTTGGTTTAAAGAAGCTTTGTTCAGTAGATTTCACAGAAGGGATGTTCTCTTCAAGACTTTGATAGATACATGCCCAGCATAACTTCATTTGGCCGAGAGCCTGTGATCCTCCTGTCTCAGCCTCCCAAGTACTGGGATTACAGGTGTGTGCCACCACATCCAGCCCAGGCTGGCCTTAAACTTGTGGTCCTCCTGCCTGAGCTTTCCGAGTCCCTGGGATTACAGGCATGTGACATTCCCCTGGCTTCAAAATGTATTTAATACAACATTGTGCAAAAGAAGCTAGATATAGATGTGTGTATATTGTATGATTTTACTCATATAAATATCTAGGAACTGGCAAATTTATGATGCGTGCATTTTACTACTTGCAAATTATATTATAAAGTGAAAACAAATAGTAATCAGATATGATCATTTCACATAATTGAGAAATCAGACGAAGATATTAAGATTTTATGTTTTATAAACCACCTGTTTGGAATATAATGATGCTTCTCTAAGCATCTGAGTAATCTGACCTTATCTTGGGTAAATGTGAGTGGCCATCCATGGCAGAATGTTCATTTAATGAGTTATTAAGGCTCACACTGGTCAGATTGCATGCATATCTTTAAGGTCACAAGTGCCCATCCCTCGTCATGTGACTAGGTGGATTTTTTTTTTAAGAGTTATGTTATTAACATGATTCTTTTTTTTCTTTTTTGGTGGTACTGGGGAATGGATCCTGGGGCCTTCTACTTCTGGGCTACACTCCCAGACCTATTTTAAGCTTTTTTTTTTTTTTGTGGTACTGGGGTTCCTGGAAGCCCTTCTACCTCCGGGCTACAATCCCAGACCTATTTTATATTTTTGAAATAGGGTCTCTTATACCAGCGTGGCTGGCTTCAAACTTGCGTGATCCTCCTGTCTCCGCCTCCCAAATGCGGGGATTACAAGCATGCGCCACCACGCCCGGCCTTCCCAGACCTATTTTAAACTTTATTTGGAAACAGTGTTTCACTAAGTTGCTGAGAGCCGCACTAAGTAGCTGAGGCTGGTTTTGAACCTGTGTGATCCTCCTGTCTCAGCCTCCCAAGCGCTGGGATTACAAGTGTGTGCCACCACACCCAGCTGATTCTTTTTTTTTTTTTTTTAAGTACTGGGGATGTAACCCA
The DNA here is from genome assembly GCF_963383645.1 of Muscardinus avellanarius. Taxonomy (NCBI): domain Eukaryota; kingdom Metazoa; phylum Chordata; class Mammalia; order Rodentia; family Gliridae; genus Muscardinus; species Muscardinus avellanarius. The sequence continues at coordinate 19,035,096 of NC_137801.1, read as the reverse complement.
GGGGCAGTCTACCTCTGAGCTATACCCAGCCCTATTTTTTTATTCTTTACTTTGAAACAGGATCTCACTGAGTTACAGAGGGCCTTGCTAAGTAGAAGCTGAGGCTGTCCATGAACCTCGATCCTCCTGTCTCAGTCTCCAAAATGTTGGGATTACAAGTATGTGCCACCATGCCTGGCTGACATGACTGATTCTTAAATGAATCTAGAAAAGAATATCATGTAAGTTACACCCTGAAAATCCATGGCCAATACAGAGAATTTGGGGCGGTATCGCATAGAGAAGAATCACCAATCCCAGGAGTGTCACTCGGTGCGTCTGAGTGTAAGATGGGACTTAAGCTAAAATATGCATCTTCATACTTTGAGTAACTGTTCTTTTTAAGATAAATTATTTTGGAAGTTCATACTCATGTACATTTAATACAAAAACAGAAGAAATTATTAGTGAGTTTAAGTATTACAAAGAGTAGAAAGATCATGTACTTTACAGTAATAAAAATCAAGAATCAATCTGGGTGTGGTAGCACACATATGTAATCCCAGTACTTGAGAGGCTGAGAGAGGAGGATTGCAGGTTCGAGGACAGTCTCAATAAATAGTGAGACTCTCAGGAACCTGGCGAGACCTTATTTCAAAAGGAAAATAAAAAGGGCTAGGGTGTAGCTCAGAGGTGGAATGCCCCTGGTTCAATCTCCAGTACACTACTCCCCCTCCTCCAAACATACACACGAAGCCAGGCTTGGTGGCATGTTTCTGTAATCCCAGTAATTGGGAGGCTGAGACAGGAGGCTCACGGGTTTAAGGATAGCCTCAACAACCTAGTGATATTTTCAGCAACCTAGTGAGACTCTGTTTCAAAATGAAAAATTAGAAAAAGGCCAGTGGATTAGATTGGAGGTAGAATGCCCCTGGGGTTCCATTTGGGGTACCACAGCAAAAACAAACAAACAAAAAAACCCCACAAAACAAACAAAACAAAAACCCAGATTCTAGCTGTTCTCTTGCCTAAATATGTGATTGTGGAAAAATTATCCAGTTTCTCTACTTGTTTCTTAGCTTGTTAGATAAGATTAACAATACCTGCCATAAGTGTTATCATAAGCATTAAAGATCATCTATATGTGTGCTTGGCACACTCAGCAAGCGATAGTGACCATGATTAAAAGTCAGGAGAGCTGGAGATTAGCCAGTCACAGTACCTAAGGCTTTGTTCAAATAATGGAGTTTCTCTGACATTCAGGTTTTTCCATTTATAAAAATATCCAAAAATATTCACTTGGTGAGGAATGACTTCTGCAGTTAAATTAACTTGCGGTCTATTTTTGTTCTTTCTTGATCTCCTTGGTGGCTGTAGCAAATGAAGCCCTCCTAAACTACAGGTACTAGAAAAAAGAGGAAAAAGCATGTTCATTAGATACATGCAAAACACACACACACACACACACACACACACACACACACACACACACGGCAGATAGCTCCAAGTATGCAATTGTATTACTCAACTGGCCATTCCTCCTCAGGGTAGATGGGGCTGTTCACCAACTTGAGGTTGCTGGCTGCACTTTGGACTGTAATTTCATAGCTTGAATTTTCAGATGGTCATCTTGTTTTCGTGAGGGAAGCCAGGATCGGGCAAGTTTCAAGTACATCATTTAACAATCAAAATGTGGCCTCATAAATGTCGAGTACTCGGCGGTAGGGTACTTGCCTAGATGGCATGAGGCCCTGGGTTTGATCCTTAGCACTGCAAAATCAAAACACAAAACCAAAATGTGGCCTTGACATTTGCCTGCAGTTTTCCCTTGCTAAGTCCTGGCACCAGAACCAGGGCAGCTACACCATCTCTCACTCCCTAGTGCCAAGGGTATTTATCTTTCTTAAGTTTCATTGGTTCAAGATATTGTCTTAGGGAGAAGAAATGGCAATACTGGAAATAAAAATGTTTGTCTGCCCAAACTGGGCCATGCAGTACAAAACAATCTGATCCACTGTGTATTTTAAAGTAAAACATTGTTGCTCTCTAGACCTAGAGGAACAAGGCCTGTGCTGATGAAACAGGGAAAAAGAAAATCACAACTGGGCATGGCCTCCTAAACTCACAACAAACCCTCCTAATAGGTACTAGAAAAAGAGGATAAAGCATATTCATTGGATACATGCAATAACAAAATAAAAAAAGAAAGAAAGAAAAGAAAATAGAAATGGCAAATAGCTCTTCAAGCTTCCAATTGTATTCCTCGTCTGGCCATTCCTCCTCAGGGTAGATGGGACCGTTCACCAGTTTGAGGTTGCTGGCTGCCCTTTGGACTGTAATTTCATAGCTCGAGTTTTTAGATGAGCATCTTGTTTTCATGAGGGAAGCCAGGATCGAGCAAGTTTTAAGTATATCATTTAACAATCACACACTCCCACAATGAAAGGCTGCAGCCTGATCTTTCCTCTCCTTGGTACTGACCAATCAAGGTTAGAGGATCACAAACAGAACTTTACTAATCCCTAGGATTATTGAGAGGACAGATGAAATTTTAAAATATAGGGGCTGGGGATATAGTACAGCATGTGGTTTAGCATGGACAAGGCCCTGGGTTCCATTCCCAGCAACACACACACACACACACACACACACTCATTATACTTAGTGAAAAATACTACACTATTATTAGATAATCCTAAGGGAACTGATATCCCTCCAAGTTTGTCTGTAGATAGCAGGTGGTCATCCATGCCAGATAGGAAGATGTCTGACTCTTGACTGTAGGCTGGATTCCCTTTGCTAAAGGACACCTGCCACGCTGAAGCCCCTGCTGCTTGTCATGAATGAGCACTTCCTGTCCAAGGTCTTCAGGGCCTAGCCCAGTCTGGTGTTTGGCTCTACCCTTCATGTTGGCCCAGGGCCAAGCCTGGGCTAACTTCCCCCTTCAGCTTGCCGGGCACTGCCTTTCCGGTACCACCCGGCATCAAGCCAGAGTCTCAAGTTATGAGCAACACAAGTTGGCTCCCAAATGGGGATGCTCCTTCCTTCTAAGCTGGAGTTGGGAATTTCCCTTCCCTTCTCTTTCCCTTCAAGCCACTCCTATTTTTCTGCCTCTCTTCTGCCCCAGGCTCCAGAATACCGGTGAGGTCCGGAAACTGAGAAAAGAGCTGAAGACCAAATTTGTGCTATTGACCGTTCCCCTGGATTAAGGACAAGAGGGTTCTTAATAACTATTTATTTAATGAAAACAAATACCAGTTAGTACCCAGTTAGTGAATTGACAAATACACATCAAATAAAGGCCGAGCCCTTTTACTGGATCCTGCACTGGGCGTGCTTTTTACCTGTTCTTATGATCAAATACTAGAGTGGCCTTAGCCTGGTTTCCCAGATTGACCTAATGTTAGTTCTTTATACACAGAAGACCCACTGGAAGCACATCTGGTTTGTTTGTTTGTTTGTTTGTTTTTTCCATCTGGGGTTTAAGAACAAAAGGAAACTGAAAAAAGGGACAAACTTCACTTTTCACCCAGGTAACAAAACTCTGTGTGTGTGTGTGTGTGTGTGTGTGTGTGTGTGTGTGTGTGATGGAGAAATTGTGAAGTTATTTATTTTTTCCCCCTACAGGAGACTAGAATAGTCACCCTGGCTAGAAAACACAGTGGATGACGGTAGAGGCAGACTAACTCCTACCAAAGGTAGGAGTTACGCTTAAAGCAGCAAAGCTTAAAAGAAGCCTATTCCCACCACTCACTACTCCTGTCTCCAAGATGTCCTGTAGGTCCACGAGGGTAGTCAGGTTTTCTGGTATTCCATGGTGGAACATTGCTACCCTGTTGGAGCACATCTACTATGAACCCTGGATGATATAAAATAGTTAAATACACATGTAGGTGGAATGCCAGGAGATAAGGGAGAGGATAAGGTAGAAAAAAGTATTTGAAGAAATAGGGACTGCGATTGTTTTTTATTTGATGAAAGACAGAAATTTACATCGCTAGCCAGGTACCAGGGGTGAGCAAGAGGTAGTGGAATTTGGGAAATACTAAGGAGAGGATTTACAAATACAGATTCAAGGCCTGCCTGATGACAGGAGGAAGTGAATGAGACTGGTTGGTGGATGCATCACTTACCTGAGTCATGAATACCTAAAGATGATGATGTTGTTGATGATGTTGTTGATGATGATGATGATGATGAGGAGGAGGAGGAGGAGGAGGAGGAGGGAGGTACCGGGTGGAGAGGACCGACTGCTCCAGGTGCTCAAGTTCTTGGTACACAGAGTGCCCTGGAAGTCGGTAAATGATGAGGAGGGAGAAAAGGTACAGCTGGTGTTTGTCTCAAAGGAGAAGAACTTTGCATGTGAGGAGAAAATAATGATCTAGAAGCAGCAAGATAAATAACGCCCATGTTCCTTTGGCCACTTCCAAGGCCTGTGCTTTCCTCCTACAGTTTGTTATTTATCTTGTTGAGTAGAACTCCCATCACCTAAGCCAGAAGCCACAGAATCCTTTACTCTTCTTCCTCTGTTACTGATATCTGATCACCAAATGCTCAATGTTCTCGAAATTCATCCTCGAGCATACTTGTGTGAGAGAGGATAGATAACTGGGAGTTCTTGTATTTGGGGCTATCAGAGCATTGGATAGAATGGAAAGTTCTAAATGGAACCCCGTGCTCTAGTTGTTTTAGTGCTTGGAATACTACAGGCACCTGTACAGGATCCCAGCACTCACCAGAAAGTTGTTAGCCTTTCTTTTTTTTTTTTTTTTGGTTATTTTATAAAGACTTTTTTTGTTTATTAAACATCCCTCTCTACAAATTCCACTTTTATCCTGCAGAGGATCTGGCACCTCCTTCAGAGAGAAAGAGAACTCAGGGTGAACTGCGTCAGCTCTATAACCTCGAAACACAAATGACATTGATCAGTGATGGAAAGGAAATGGAGACTGGCTATTTGCCTATATGGAATAAAAAAAAATTTTCTTTTCACCTAACAGGCCAACTAATATAGTGAGAAGGATTCTGAGGCTTGGGCCCTGAATGGTGGTACTACGGTTAATTGGTGAAGGATGCAGTAGGAATGAGCCCATGTGCTCAGGAGTACTGTTCCTATTTGGGGTGGTTTGTTTTTAGAGGGAGACATATGGACTGGTCCCCAGCAAGAGAGAGACTTCCTACACTGATACCAAAGAGTCACATCTATGTCACTGAAGCTCAGGACCTGTCTGTCAGGTCTTGGTCAAGTCCTAATCGAAGAGTTAGGAACGTGCGTGAGGGCAGGAGAAGCCTGTTTATCACCCTTGATGTTTGTTACATTCCTCACCAGAGTTGGCTGGCCAGTTCAGAGAGGCTTGGGCCTTGCAGCCATCTCTCCACCTGCCCCAATAGGTAAGAAATGTAAGGAGGCCGCGGGGTTCATTATATCAACAGAAGTCATAGGGTTATCATAGGCTTTGTACCTGGGACCAGTCCTGACCCTGCCTCTAAAAGCCAACAGACATTGCCCATTTAGCTCATTAGAACAACTGACTCCTCCGCCCTCATCCGAATAAATAAAAAAATGCCTTTCTCCTGAAAGACTACTGTGTCAAAGGCAAGCCCCGGGGAGATGCTGGTGAGTTTTGTCCGGTCTTTTGTGCATAGACAAGGAGCTGGAAGTGGAGGACATAAAGAGAAATTCTGAGGCTGAGTTTCACCTGTCAGGTGGTGACGGGATGGGAAAGAAATGTTAAGCTTCTGCGAGCCAGAGAGTTTGGGGAGCCTTCTTTGGGGAGCCGGCTGCTGCTGCGTGCGCATGGGGGCAGAGGGGGCTCCTCGCGGGCCCTCCCCGCGTGTTATTGAGGAAGGGGAGGCTTGTGCATGGGCGCCCCTGGCCAGGGCCAGGTCCCGGGTGGGTGGGTGCGGGGGTCCCCGACTCGGCGGCCCGGGCTGGGCAGCGGCGGCGCGGCTGGGGAAGGAGGGCGTCGGGCCGGCTCGGCCGGGCGCCGGGGCGGGCCCTGGGCGGCCCTGGGCGGCGCTGCTCCCGCCCCCCGGCTTCCTGCGGAGGCCGCGGCCGCCATGTTGTCGTGGGGCCGAGGCGGTGCCGGCCGAGGCGAGCGGCGGTGACAGGCTGCGCAACAGGTTCGCGGCGGCGGCGGCCCGACGACCCCCGGGGTCTGCGCGCGTGCCCGCGCGCGTGCCCGCGAGCGCGTGCGCGTGCCCGCGAGCGCGGGGCCGCGCGGCGCCAGGTGGGTGCGCGGGCAGGTGCGGCCCGGGGCGCGGAGCGGCCTCGGCGGCAGGTGTCGGCCCAGCCCGGGCCCGCGCCTCGCCTCCGCGGCGCGGTGGGCGCGGGGCGTCCGCGGGAGGGCGCGGCGCGGGGAGAAGTCGGCGCCCATAGATCCGCGGAGCCGGGGAGCCGGGCGCCGAGGCGGACGGGAGCCGGGCGGGGAGCCGGGGGGCGCCTGGTGGAGCCGTCCGCTGGGCCTGGGGGCTTACGGCTGGCGGGGGGCGCTGGCTGTCCTGCGCGCTGGCTGCTGCGCTGTTTGCACGCGCCTCTTCTCGCCGAGCTCAGGTGTGCCGGGGGCGGCGTGAGGTTTGGTGCGGCGAGCGCAGCCGAGGTCGGCGGGGTCGGTGGGTTGCGGCTCTCCCAGCCCCTCCGGAGAGATGGATTGGCCGGGTTGTTGATCGGCGGTGACAGCCAGAAGCGGCCAGAAACGTGGCGGGGGACCTGGATGCGCATGGGTAATGAAGTCGCCCAGAATCGGAAGAGAGTGGCCACTGTGTGGTGTTGAGGTTTGGGGGCTGCGCCTTGTAGTTTTGTAAGTAGACAAGGAAGTATTCCGTGTTTTCCAGGCCTGCGGTGGGGGTGGGGGTGGGAAGGGACGGATGCGTTGCTGTTGTTTGATACAGTGTTAAGCCGTTGAAAAGCTTGCACTTTTTTTTTTTTAAACACTTTAATGCATTCTTAAGCATTCCTTCTGTTTACCTTTATAATGAAAGGTAGACTGGTTTGGGAAAAGTTGACCAGTACTGATTTATTGAGGACGGAGGTACCCTGAATTGTTGATTCAATCGGTCTCAGGGCTCAAATCTTGATTTCTCTTGAATATGAGGAAATACGTTAGGCACATTCTGGGAATTGAATTCATAGTTCAAAAAAATGTATTTTCACAGACACAGAATGGTGTACACCAATCATCTGGACTCAGCCGCTTTCAACATTTTATCTTTTTCTTTGTTTTCCTATCTTTTAGTCTAAATTTTACCCTATGTAGTTTGTATGTCTCATTTTAATAAGTGAAAACCTTCTTACGTAACCTGAGAATTTTTAGTTTTGATGTATCTTTAATAGGGAGTTGCATAAATTTCCACCGTAGTAAAACAAAAAGCATTTATTGGCCAGCTCCATCAACTATATTTTCTCCAAGTATTGCAACATATCTACCATGGTTGTCATGTATAGAGAGCTCTTACTAAGTGCTAAAGTTTTTACATAATTATTTAAAACTTGCAAAGGCCTTAGAAGTAATAATTTTCCTCCCATTTAAATAGACAAGTGAAATATTAAACTGGAATTTGACTACTGTGGGTCTCTGAGCCAGTAAGTATAAGAGCCAGGTTTCAAACCAAGATCCTTTTAACTTCGGCACCTGTGCCTTTATCTGGTACACTCATCTTGGTTCAGCAATAAAAAGGTATACGGGCATTCAGTAATTATTTGTTGAGTTGAGTGAATGAAAGTTACGTATTAGTATGTTGATAAGTAACTAGCATCTTATATTTTTATTTGTAAAACATGTGAATTTTAGAAATGATTCAAAATGAACACATTACTAAAACGTGACATTTGTTACCATCTAATAGTGCATGTACTTGTTTTTGAAAATAATTATGGAAAAGGTATTTTGAAGAAAGACTAAAAAAAGGGAAGACTTTTTGTGCTTATTGATAAAGGCAAGATTCTAAGCATAAAATAGAGAAATGATAATTTTTAGAATTCTGCAGTTGTATAAATCTAAAGCTGATGATAGCTGGGTGCAGAGGTGCAGGCCTGTAGTCCCAGTACTTGGAAGGATGAGACAGGAGGATTGCAGGTTTGAGGCTAATGTGCAGTCATTTAGATCCTGTTTCAAAATTTAAAAAAGGGCTGGGGATATAGCTCGGTGATAGAGTACCCCTGTGGTCGATCCCCAGTACCACATAACACAAAAATAAATAGAATAAAAATCTGAAGATGCATAAGAAATACTATTTTTCTGCTTACGTTCACTTTTTGATTTTTTATCATCCTAAAGCTATTGAGCTCAGAGACTAATATTAGAGTTTTCTTGGTATAATGTGCATATAGGTTTTCTTGAGAAAGAGGAACTGAACTGGTCTTAAAGGATATGAAGGCAGAGAGGAAGTGGGGGAGGAAACTGAACAGAAATAGGACAGTGAATACATAAAAAAATAATGTATTGGCTGGGCGTGGTGGCACACACTTGTAACCCTAGTACTTGGGAGGCTGAGACTAGAGGATCACACAGCCCCAGCTACTTAGGCCATCTGCAACTTAGTGAAATCCTGTTTCAAAATAAAGAATAAAAAATAGAGCTAGGGGGTATAGCTTGGAGGTAGAGTGCCCCTAGGTTCAATCCCCAGTACCACAAAAATAATAATAGTTTATTTTTTTAAAACTCTTAAGAGGGTACTATATTTAATTAGCAGACTATATAGGATTATTTTGAGATACTCAATTAAAACAGTTTCACACCAACATCAGCAATGATTATAGTAGACATTTAGGTATTTACTACCAGATGGAGGATATTTAACTCCTTCCTTCCTTCCTTTCCTCCTTTCTTCTTTCCCTCCCTTCCTTTTCTTGGACTGGGGTTTGAACCAGGGTCTTCTACCTATAAGCTAAGCTACACCCCTAGCTTTTTTTTTTTTTTTTTTTTTTGAAACAGGTCTTGCTGGCCTCCTCCCTGGGATCCTCCTGTCTCAACCTCCCAAGTACTGGAATTACAAGTGCACGCTACCATGCTCAGTTCTATGTTTCCTATTTTTCTATGTGAATACCTACTTATTTTAGAAAAGGTATTTAATATAAAGTTCATGTATTTTTATCATAATTATTTTGGATAAGAAGGAATATAGGCTTTCAAGTCAGACCTCCTACCCCCAGCTCCAATGGCAAATTATGCTCTTGGGCAAGTTACTTTAGTTCTTTTTCCTTATCTGTAAAATGGGAAGAATATAGTACTCATTTGGTGGTGTTGTATGTAATAGAAAGGGCTTAGCACAGTGACTGCGCTTAATGTAAATGCTTAGTAAATATTACCTGTTTTTTTTTGTGTGTGTGTGGTACTGGGGTTCCTGGAAACCCTTCTCCGGGCCACACTCCCAGGCCTATTATGTTTTTATTTGGAAACAGGGTCTCTTAAGCCAGCGTGGCTGGCTTCGAACCTGCGCGGTCCTCCTGTCTCCACCTCCCAAGCGCGGGATTACAAGCGAGCGCCACCACGCCCGGCTAATATTACCTGTTATTATCCCAACTTTTTTCAACAAAGAAAATTTCAAGTTAGTTTAGCTTAGTCCTTTTTTGGGTTTTGGTTTTACTCAATGATTAGAAAAGAATTAGCTTTTTTGCCCTTAATTTTTAATCTTGCCATCAAAAGAATTCATGGTTGGAAAATAGAATAGAATTGACCCAGAATCTCATTTTGCAGCAAAGAATTTGCCCTTTTAGGCCCCTTAATTTCTTTTGCTTTGGGTTATATTGAAGTCTCTAAACATGGGTGCTTAAGTTAGTTCTTTTCAGTGTAAAGAGGACTTGCTTAGGGGGAGATTGATAATGGCAAAAATAGCATCAAACTGCAGAGGTCCAAATAATACAAGGACTCAGAAGGGCTTGCCTTGGTCATTAGGAAGGCATGGTAACATTTACTCTGTCACGCTAGCATGTTTAGACACTACTCACTCAGACCCTTCCTTCTTCAGCCGCCCATCTAACATTTAACCTGCTTTTATGGCGCTTATAACAGCTTAAGTGTAAGAGCTGAAGAGCTCAAGTTGTGAAGTCTCACAACATATGTAACATCCAGTTGCTTTACTTTTTTTTTTTTTTTTTTTTTTTTTTGATGGTACTGGGGTTCCTGGAAGCCCTTCTACCTCCGGGCTACACTCCCAGACCTATTTGTACATTTTTATTTGGAAACAGGGTCTCCCGAGCCAGCGCACGCAGCTGGCTTCGAACCTGCGCGATCCTCCTGTCTCCGCCTCCCAAGCGCGGGGATTACAAGCGTGCGCCACCACGCCCGGCTGCTTTACTTTTACTAAGAAAGCGTGAACTGATTTTTGGGCAGTATGAGGAAGAACCTCAAGCTGGGTGTGGGGTGCATGTTTGTCATTCCAGCACTTGGGAGGTTGAGACAGGAGGATGACAGGTTTGTGGCCATCCTCAGCAATTTAATGAGGCCCTCCACAACTTAGTAAGACCCTGTTTCAAAAATAAAAATAAAATAGAGTTGGAGTATAGCTCAGAGGTAGAATGCTTCTACCCAATACCAACAGCGCCCCCCCCCCCAAAAAAAAAAGACTTCAGAGATTGATGGCATTTGTTGGGAATGATGTAGGTGGACTGGGAATACAAATGCAGAATTTTTCTAACCATTTGTATTAAGTCCTGAAAATCAAAGTGATGGGACAGAAGCCTTTACTTCACTAGAAATATTTTGGGCTTTCCTCTGCTAATATTCCAGTGAAATGCTCATACACTGATTTTGTCTTGCTTACAGAGACAACACGCTGGAAGGCTTTCCCTGGCTTCCTCCATCCCCTGTGTCTGGTCCTCACTCCAGTGACTCTGGCTGGAGTTGTTACCTCCATTCAGCATCCCAGTTCCTACTTTTCAGGGTTCCACGGGGTTCCAGAGAGCTGAGTAACATGGATGATTGGGATGGAAAGAGCCATTTAGATTGGATACAGCTAGCCGCAAACTTTTTCTGATTCTACTTCCAATACCTGGACCTTAAGTGTTTATAACATGATGGTAGCAATCCCATCTTGAAAAAGCTCCCCACTCTTGAATCCATTTTGATCTTGTTCTCCTCACTAGGTTTTCTTCATCTTTGTTTTCCTAAGGGCTTCTTAGAACAACAAAAAAGGTTCCCCCCTTTCTGCTTTAACCTTCTTTTCTTTATTCCTAACCATTATTTTTCCTCTTCATAAAGACCAACAGAAGGTACTCGTAATTAACGGTATGCAAATCATTTTTTCATTCTGTTACTTAAATACTGAATACTTAATGTAAGGAGTAGGTCCGAGCACTGATCCTGTAACTGGTGAATAAAATATACAGAACCCCCCCTGTCCTGGTGGCACCTAAATTCAAAGAAGGAGAAAGACAATAAAGTGTCTACATGTTAAAATTTGCTAAGTGTCATGGAGAAAAATAAGGCAGGAAATAGGGGTAGGGGTAGGGGTAGGGAGTGGGCATGTGGGGAGTAATTGGGAGAAGTAAATTTGTTCTCTTCAAATATATCAAGGAATTCAAGGGTTATTATGTGTATTTTATGAGTAAATGGTAGCTTTAGTATAAGTTTAGAAACTTAAGAATATTTCTTTTTTCTATTTACTTAAACCAGGAAGAAAATAATCTCCAGGCATAATGTGAGCCTAGAGCAGAGATTTGTCAAAATGGTTTAGGACACTTTATTTTGATTTTTCCTAAAAGTGCTGTATTGTGTTTGTTTAAAACTTCTATTGACTTTTAATGTGAACTGTTTTCGTTGTGATGAATAATAAATGTTCCATGTAAGAGATTGGAAAGCTATAGGCAATTTTAAGAATATAACAGTCACTAATAATTATGTTGCCCAACTATGACCATTTATTAATATTTTGGTAATTCTCCTTCTAGAACTTTTTCTCTGGAGATAATAGAATTATATATGATTTGTTATATAACTTAACCCCCCCCCCCCAGTGTTGGAGATTGAATCCAGCTAGGGTATTGAGCATGCTAGGCAAATATTACCACTGATTGCCATCCTTTGCCACTGTGTGCGTGTGTGGGGGGGTACTGGGGATTGACCCCAGGGGCATTTGCCTCCAAGCTCCACCTCTAACCCTTTTTAATTTTTTGTTTTTTGAAACAGAGTCTCACGTGTTGTTGAGGCTGACCTGAAACCTGCAGTCTTTCTGTCTCAGCCTCCCAAGTGCTGGGATTACAGGTATGTGCCACTGTGCCTGGGCCACTATTTTTTATTTACTTTTTTGGTGCATTGTAAGCATACATCCGCCAGATGTGGTGGCACCTGCTTGTAATCTCAGTACTTTGGGAAGCTGGTTTGCGGCTAGCCTCAGCTACTTAGTGAGGCCCTCCAAAACTTAGTGAGACCCTGTTTCAAGATAAAAAATCGAGCCAGGTATGGTGGTGCATACTTGTAATCCCAGTACTTGGGAAGCTGAGACAGGAGGATCACAGGTTCAAAGCCAACCTTGGCAATTTAGACCTTGCTTCCAAATAAGACGCACAGTCTTGTAATCTCAGTACTTGGGAAGCTGAGAAAGGAAGATCACAGTTTTGTGGTCAGCCTCAAATTCTTAGTGAGGCCCTCTGCAACGTAGTGAGACCCTGTTTCAAAATAAAGAATTAAGATAGGGCTGGGGTGTAGCTCGGAGGTAGAAGGCCCCTGGGTTCCATCCCCAGTGCCACACAAAGTATACATCATAGCGAGGTTCAGAGTCATACAAACACACGCACACAGGCCTCGGTGTTTCCCTTCATGTCCCTCCTCATACATAACAGTGGTGCTGGTAGTGATACTTTTATACATGGGATGGCATAATTTGAGCTGTTTCTTTAATCACGCTTCTTTTCCCCTCCCCCTCCCTCCCTTTGTCTCCTTCTACTATTGTATTAATCACTTTCCCATTTCCTTTTGTTTCCTATTTTCTTTCTAGCTTCCACATATAAGAGTAAACATTTGGCCTTTGACTTTCTGAGACTGGCTGATCTCAGCACAGTGTTGTCTAATTTCATTCATTTTCCTGCAGTTTTGTTCTTTCTGGCTGGATAAAATTCCATTGTATAGATTTTTGTCATCTGTCGAAGGACATCTGGGTTGGTTCCAGTTTGGTTATTGTGAGTTGTGTTGCTGTTGACATGGATATGCGTGGGTCACTATCGCTTTCTGACTTCAGTTCTTTTGGAAAGATACTGGAGTGGTAGTAGGGTCATATGGTGGTTCCATTCCTAGCCTTCTGAGGAAACGCCATACTTTTCTTTAGAGCAGTTGTACTAATATGCAGTTCCACTGACAGGGTATGAGAGTTTCTATTTCCCCACATTCTCCCCAGCATTTATTATTGTTTGTATTCTTGATGATTGCTGTTCTGCCTGAAGTCAGATGGAATCTCAGCGCAGTTTTTTCTTTTGGGTATTAGGAGTTAAACCTAGGGGCCTTCTACTTCCAACCTATACTTCTAGCTCTATTTTTTTTTTTTTTTTTTTTGAAACAAGGCCTTGCTAAGTTGCTGAGACTAGACTCAAACCTGTGATCCTCCTGTTTCAACCTCTCAGTACTGAGATTACAGGCATGTGCTATCATACCTGGCTCAGTGTAGTTTTTATTTTCATTTCCCTGATTGCTATTAGTGTTAAATGTTTTTCATAAATTTATTGGCCATTTGCATTTCTTTTGAGAAATATTCAGTTCATTTGCCAGTTAAAATTTTCTTTTAGTATTAAGTTTTTTAGGTTCTTTATATATTCTAGATATTAGTCCTCTATCAGAGGAGTAGCAGGCTGATTTTCTTCCCGTGTGTAGGCTCTGTCATCAGACTCTTAAGGGATCCTTTGCTATGCAGAAGCTTTTCAGTGTAATGCCATCTCATTTATTGGATTTTAGTTTTATTTTCTGAGCATTGAGGAAGCCTCTCTCTACCAGTACCTATGTTTTAGAGAATTGGTCCTAGGCCCTCTTCTAGTAATTGGAAAGTTTCTGGTCTAATTTCTAGATCTTTGCTTCTTCTTGAGCTGAGTCTTGTGTAGGGAGAGAAATTGGGGTCTAATTTCCTTCTACATATAGATAATCCACTTTTCCCAGCATCACTTGTTGAAGAGGCTGTCATTTCGTCAGCATATATTTTTGGCTTCTTTGTATAAAATCAACTGTGTATAAGTGTGAGGATTTGTTTCTGTGTTTTCATTTTTATTCCATTGGTCTGTGTGTTTGTTTTTGTGCCAGTATCATGCTGCTGCTGTTTTTTTTTTTTTTTTAAATATATACCTTAGTAGCATAACTTGAAGTCAGAAATTGTGATGCCTCCAACATCCTTGCCCACTATTAGGTAACCTACTTTTTAGTTTTCTAGCATTTACCAAAACATTACTCTATTTTACTCTACATTTATCCACAGTATACTTTTATTGGCTATATAATGTTGCCCTGTTACTACTGTCTAACATTTAATGAGCATTTACTATATCCTAGTTATTTTTTTGAGGCAATCTATATGTATATATATTCACACATACATATATTTATGTGTATGTGTGTGTTTGTGTATGTGTGTCTTTTACTGGGTATTGAACTGAGGGGCAATTCTACCTCTGAGCTATACCCCCCCAGCCCTATTTTATTTTATTTTTTAATTTTGAAACAAGGTCTTACTAGGTTGAAGAGGACGTTACAAAGTTGCAAGGCTGGCTGTGAACCTGTGATCCTCTGGTCTCAGCCTCCCGAGTACTGGGAAGGTGCACCACCACACCCTGCTATATATTTTAACTCATTTAGTCTTTAGCTTCTCTCTAGAGCTATTCTATTATTATTTCACAAGGAAAACTGAGTGAGGATAAGTTAGTAATTTGCCCAAGATTATGCAGCTGATAAGTTGGTGGACTTAGGGTGTAAACTGAGTCTTACTTTGATCCTGTGCTTATGATAATCATTATACTGCTTGTCTAATATTTAAGTAGCTGATACTTTTAAAAAATTTAAATTATGGCATGGTTAGCGTCCTTTTAGTTATATTTGTGTTCATATCTACATTATTTCCTTATAGTAAATTTCTAGTAGTAGAACTTTCGGATCAAATTCTATGAATAAGCTAGGTGTGTGGTTCATGCTTGTAATCCCAGCACTTGGAAAGCTGAGGCCGGAGGCCCACCAGCCGCAGCGAGCAGTGAGACTCTCATCAAGCCTGGAGGTGAGGCTTGGAGTTAGAATGCCCCTGAGTTCGCCGGGCGTGGTGGCGCACACTTGTAATCCCTGCGCTTGGGAGGCTGACACAGGAGGATCGCACAGGTTCGAAGCCAGCCTCAGCTACTGAGTGAGGCTCTCAGCAACTTAGTGAGACCCTGTTTCCAAATAAAATGTAAAATAGGTCTGTGAGTATAGCCCAGAGGTAGAAAGCCCCTGGGTTCCACCCCCAGTACCACCAAAAAAAAGAAAGAAAAAAAGAAAAAAGAATGGCCCTGAGTTCAATCCCAGTACCATGCACACAGAAAAACCTATGGAGATTTTCTAAAGCCCATGTAAACATATTGCAAGTTACCTTTCAGAAAAATGTATTAATATCAAAGCGTAAGTAAAACCAGTCCTATTACCCCGAATCCCTGGAAATGCTGGTTTAAAAATAACCTTATAGCGTAATAAAGACTACCTTGTTTTAATTTTTATTTCTCCAAGTATTACTAAGGTTATGATTTTTACATTTTTCTTGAGAAATGCTCAGCTCTGCCTATTATCGGCATGCTCATCTTTGTTTCTTAGAGTCTGTATACATATTAAGAATAGTACCTTTGCCTGATAGTTTTTTCTAAGCGTGTTTCTTAGTTTTACTGATTTTTAAAAGACAACATTTTAATGGTACCTCCTGTGTAAAATCTTTTCCAATTATTTTACATTTATTAACTCATTTAATTTTTACCACGTCTATGAGAGAGTGCTATGATTAGCCCCATTTACAAAGTTCTTTGACACTGTCATTTAAATTCTCAAACAGTGCTGGGTCGTAGTGGGCAATCCTGTGTTTGATGTAATTCAGTAATGCCTGTAATCCCAGTATTTGAGAGGCTGAGGCTGGAGGACCGAGGACCGAAAGCTTGATACCAGCCTTGGCAACTTAGTACCAAAAAGAAAAAAAAAAAAAAAGAAAATATATAGTTAGATATAGATTCTTAGGTGGGTTTTTATCTGTGACTCTGTATTTCTGTTCCCAGTATCTCAAAGTCTTCTCATACTTGACGCCTTTTTAGTCCTTTATCAGTTTCAGAGTCAATTTCCTCCGGGATTGTGCATCTAATAACTTTGTAGTCCCTGAGGCAAAGTGAGGTGTCCATCTTCTGTCCTTTCTTCATCCTATGGCAGCAATGTGGCATTCTAATTTTGGGTCTTCGTCTTCTGCATTCTTTTCCCTGATACATCTGATGACCTAGAAAATAGTCGTTGCTTTGCATTAAAGATGCTCACAGTGATGCTGACGTCAGTGAATTGACTTTCCAAGCGTATGAAGTAGAGAAACTTGGGCTGGGGAAGTAACAGCGGAACTGTGTTTTCTTTTTGTGGCACTGGGGATGGAACCCAAGGGCATTCTAACTCTGAGCGACACCCCCAGCTCCATTTTATTTTTTTAGTTTGAAATAGGGTCTTATTACGTTGTGGATGCTGTCCTCCATCTTGGGATTCTCCTGTCTTAGCCTCCCAAGTACTAGGATTACAGGTGTGTACTACACACCTGGCTTGAGGGGAGAGGAGAGGCCCAGAGACTAAAATTGAGTGAAACCAGAAGTGGTAATTTCCTGTGCTGGGAATGGTGAGTTGTTGACAGTGATTTTGTGGATGGTTAACCTTGCCTGTGGGAAAGCCTGAGGAATACATCCCTCTTTAACACCAAGGAGGTTTTTGTAGTGTTCAGAATATCTGAATCTTAGTTTAGATTCTGTATCTTGGACTCTTATAAAACACATTTCAATTTCTCTTCTGACTTCCGCCTTTCACTAATGTAGTGCCAGAAGTTGGAAAGTCCTGACATACTCTTTGAGGTTCCAGGGAAGTCTGGAGAGCTGGGGGCAAGCCCCGGGAAGCCTTTGCCAGAAGTGCGGTGAGTAGTGAGTTCGCCCCAAGCTTTCCCCATGCTCCAGCCTTGCCTTTTTTTTGTTTTGGTGGTACTGGGGTTTCTGGAAGCCCTTCTATCTCCGGGCTACACACCCAGACCTATTTTATACTTTTATTTGGAAACAGGGTCTCTTAAGCCAGCGCAGCTGGCTTCGAACCTGCACCATCCTCTTGTCTCCGCCTCCCAAGCGAGGGGATTACAAGCGTGCGCCACCACGCCCGGCCAGCCCTCCCTTTTCCCAGGCCAGTAACTGACACATTTGATTAGGCCTCAACTCTTTTTCCCTCCAGACTGGATTAAGTTACTGATTTCCCACCTTCTAGCTTTGATAAGAAATGTTCTCCTAATTTATAAGTTTAATTTTGAGATTCATTAATTGCTGGCTTTGAAGGAGAATAAGTGAGCATTTTATATATCTTAATATAATGTATTTGTCATTTAATCTAAATATTTTTCCAAATCCTTCTGCCCTTTAAACTTTATTTCTCATTATGCAACTTAACATTTTTTCTTTATGAAAGCCAGTTTGTCATGGGAGAAGTTCTTTTTTTTTTTTTTTGGTGGTACTGGGGGTGGAACCCAGAGGCTTTCTACCTCCGGGCTATACACCCAGACCTTTTTTATATTTTATTTGGAAACAGGGTCTCACTAAGTTGCTGAGAGCCTCACTAAGTAGCCGAGGCTGGCTTCGAACCTGCGCGATCCTCCTGTGTCAGCCTCCCAAGCGCGGGGATTACAAGCGTGCGCCACCACGCCCGGCAATGGGAGAAGTTTTGACTAGTTCCGGGAGAGAGAGAAGCAGAACAAGACTCAGGACCACCAGGAGGGTCCTTGCCCTGTTGACAGGAGAGGTGCAGAGGTTTATTCAGGAGAGTAAAGCACACACACTGCAGGGAGTGTGGGCCACCTCGAGCGTGCGGTGCGCTTTGGAGGCGGTGTGCAGGGTACGTGAAGGTGGTGTCAGCTCAGTGGTCGTAGCAGTTTTTATAGGTCTGGTCATGTTCTGGGTCCTTAGGCTGGTCCTGGTCTTCATTGTCTGATCAGTAGGTGGCCAGGAAATTCCCCTAAATTATAGTTCTATCAATCTCTGTCATATCTTTCTTGCTTAAACTATTTATTGGTGGGATAATTAACATGTGCAAGGTCGATTTCCAGTAACTTTAAGATTGTGAGTGAAGATTTGTGGATTTCCCAGAAATATGGGAATTATGGGCCCGAGAGAGAGCTGGCTTGGGGCAGGGAAGTGTGAGGAACTTGAGTGCCAGGCTTTCCTACCACACTCATATTAATAACATATCAAGTTACATATATTTATCTTTTTTGTCCTTCCTTGATATCTCCTTTCTGCCTGTTTATTTCTTCTCTCCTGGCCTCAAATTGATGTAACTTTGTAAAATGGGAAGAGAAGAAAGGAGAAAAAAGCCATTTGAAATTCACTGTCTAGTAACAAACACATTTTGGCGTTCCCCTACCCACTGTCTTTCTTGGTTTGTTTTTACAACACGACATTATGGTAAGGAACATAGATTTTGTTTTCTGATCGGGATTTCGGTTCCAGTTCACCCTATTAGCTTGTTAAGCGTAACAATCTCACTAAGCCTCATTTTTTTTTCTTCTTTAAAAAGTGAAGTTTTTGGCAGTAGCGCTTGCCTGTAATTTCAGTTCCTTGGGGGGCCGGAGGCAGGAAGCTTGAGGCCGTCCTGGGCAACTTAGTGAGACCCTGTCATGCATAAAATTTTTTTAAAGGGCCGGGGATGTAGCTCAGGACTAGAGCACTTGCCTAGCATGTGCCAAGGCCTGGGTTCTATCCCCAGGACCCACACCCCAGAGTGAATATTTCATCATAATATTAATGTAAGTTTAGTGTGGCCGTCTCTTAATAAATGTAGCAGTGATAATCAAGGCTTCCCTTCTGGGTAGGTTCTAGGCTGGGGCTGCTGCTCTCACAGGGGTGCAGGGCACTCTCTTTCTCCTGAAAAATCAGTCTCAAGATTTGTTCTCACCATTCCCAAGGACCGAGTGAGGCTTTAAGGTGTGACTTATCTTGGGCAGGTCTCCTAGTTGTGTGTCCTGTGGGCCTGAGACCCTCCCAGATGGCCCTCAGAACAGTGGTGCCACTGACACCAAGATTGGCTGTGCAATGTAGGGCTCGGCACTTAAATGTTTACTGGCTTGGCTACCATTGTTATTTTCATAATGCTAAATGTATATTCATGACACCAACTTTCAATTCTAAGGACATACACAGTTTCCATGTTGTACATGTTGTATGGTCTAGCCAAACTTTATTTTTTAAAACAGTAGCTTTGTTGAAGCCGGGCATGGTGGCGCACGCTTGTAATCCCAGCATTCGGGAGGCTGAGACTGGAGGATCGCGGTTCGCGGACAGCCTCAGCTACGTAGTGAGGCCCTCTGCAACTCAGTGAGACCCTGTTTCAAAATAAAGAATAAAAAATAGGGCAGGGGGTGTGGCTTGGAGGTCGAATGCCCCTGGGTTCCATCCCCAGACCTGCAAAAACAAATAAACAAACAAACAAAACAAAAAAAACCCAGTAGTTTTGTTTAGATTTAATTCACATACATGAATTAGACTTTAAGTGGCAACATTATACTCAGTGGTTGGCATTTACATTAGTTCCAGTTTTTCCCCCTATAATTACTAATGGCGTCACGAATATCTTCTTAAATAAGGCATTTTGTCTATTTACTATTGTTTCCTTTTGGCAAATTCTGAGATGCGAAATTATTGACTTAAGGATATGAATGTTGATAGGATTCTTGACACATTTTCCAGTTGCCTTCTGAAGAGTTATTCCAGTTTGTGCTCCCAAGGTCTAGACTTACAAGGACCTTGTTCTTCTTTAGTCCTGGTTGTTAGCCAGGCTCTGTGCGTGTGTGTGTGTATGTGTGTGAGTGTGTGTGTGTGTGTGTGTGTGTGTGTGTATGCCTGCGCACGTGCTTAATGATAAGTTTATAAGCAGGCACAAAGCAGAATTTTGTATTTATTTTTTTGTGGTACTTGGGATTAAACTTAGGGATGTTCCCCCTCTGAGCTATACTTCACCCTAGTCACCCTTACATTATTTTTATTTTGAATCAGGGTCTCACTAATTTGTGAAGGGCCTCATTAAGTTTCCAGTGCTGGCCACGAATCCTCCTGTCTTAGTCTCCCAAGTACTGGATTATAAGTGTGTGCCTGGCTCATTATCTTTTTTTTTTTTTTTTTTTTTTAATGTGGTACAAGGGATTGAACCCTGGGGCATTCTACCTCTGAGCTCCATTCCCAGCCTGATTTTTAAAATTTGAAACAGGGTGTCACTAAATTGTAGAGGGCCTCACAAGTTGCTGAGGCTGGCCACAAACCTGCGATCCTCCTATCCTTCCTCCTATCCTGGCCTCCCAAGTACTGGGATTACAAGCATGTGCCACCATGCCTGGTTCATTATCTATTTTGATAGCTCTGTATACATTTAAAATATTAACTGGTTATCATATGATTAATGATTATTTCCCTTATTTGTTTACCTTTTAAGTTTCAAAGGAATATTTAAAATATTTGTATAGATGAATGTTTATTCTTTGTGTTTTCTTGTAGGACTCCAAAATCTTGAAAGTTATCATTGTTTCAAAGAGGTGATATTTTGCTTGAAAGTGAAACATCTACTGTTTTTTTTCTGTATACTTTTTATTCTAGTCAAGTACCTAGTTTTGCTTTAATGCTTATTCCAGGTAGGAGACAGATGAGGCTAAATAGTTGGTTCCCCACCGCTTTGTGAAGGCTGAGTCACAGACTATTCTTAGATGGCCCCTTCCTTTTGTGGCTGAATTGTTTTGTTCAGAGTTGTTGACTGATCCTCCTAAAATTGGCTTAACTTAAATCTTTATTGTAATTTAACTACTGTTTCAAAATTAGTTTTCCATTTCTGTTCTTCTGTGCTCTCTGGACTTGTCTGTTGATTCTTTGTGGGCTAAACTTAATATTTATAAAAACCCAAGCTCATCGTTTGTGTTTAAACACCTTAAACTGCAGAGATGTAAGTCGCAGAACTAGAATTAAGAACTAAGTTTGTATAGAGAAGTTATTTTCCTTGCAGCTATTTGATTTCAACATGCTTTTTGTACTTGGGGCAATTATTATGTTTTAGCTGGGTGCAGTGGCACATGTCCATAATCCCAGTATTTGGGAGGCTTAGACAGGAGGCTCTCGACTTTAAGGCCAGCCTTAGTAATTCAGTGACAATATCAGCAGCTTAGTGAGACCCTGTTTCAAAATTAAAAATAAAAAGGGCTGGGAGGTAGAACACCCCTCTATTTAGTCCCCAGTACCCTCCCCTCCAAAAAGAATGTTCTTTCTCTCAAATATTTATTTAAATGAAAAATATATTTTATTAGGGATTGGTACAATGAATATATTTCATTGCAATCAAATTGATTAAAAAGTAATAGTGACTATCAGTGGAGATAGACATTACTCACATGCACGTTTCATGGACGCGCTATCCAAGCCTTAAGAAGCCTGGCATTTCGGTACATTTATCTGTGTTTACAGATTTGGAGATTGAGCCCCGTCGTGGGAGAGTTCCCAGACCCAAGGGCTAGTGTCACTGACAGTCAGACTCCAGCCCAGCTGTGGTCACAGGTTACGTTCCAGCCTGGCGTCCTCTGTCCAGTGGAAGTGTGTGTGGTCATCTCTCATAGCCAGGGTTTGCCGAAAGGATGTTTTGGTGCCCACCGTGTGGCTGACTGCTGGGCACCAGGTGGATGGCAGTGCAGAGACATTCGCAGAGGTGGGTGGACGTGAACGCGGAGGTTAAGGCGCGGGACGGTGTGCAGTTTAACAAAGTAAGTACGAGAGGAACCGTGGCAGTTGAGGTGTCTTAGAGCTCGGGAGTGCCGCAGAGCAGAGGAGAGGAGGGAGTAAGAATTGTATGCCAGATTTTATGCATTCATGTTTTTTTCTCAGGAGTACAGTCATAAGTTTCATCAGATTCTTTATTTATTTTGATACTGGGGGTTGAAACCAGGAGCATTCTACCTCCCAGTCCTTTTATTTTTTATTTTGAAACCCCAGCCCTTTTATTTTTTATTTTGTTTTGTTTTTTTGTGGTACTGGGGTTCCTGGGAGCCCTTCTACCTCCGGGCTATATTCCCAGACCTATTTTTTATATTTTTATTTGGAAACAGGGTCTCCTAAGCCAGCACGGCTGGCTTTGAACCTGCGCGATCCTCCTGTCTCTGCCTCCCAAGCGCAGGGATTACAAGCGTGCGCCACCACGCCTGGCACTTTAAAATTTTGAAACAGTTCCTACTAAATTGGTGAGGCTGGCCTAAAACTTGTGATCCTCCTGTCTCAGCCTCCCAAGGTACTAGAATTACAGGTGTATGCCACCACACCTGGTCAGATTAAAAAAAAAAAAGTATAGGACCCCTAAAACTAAAGAATTCAGAATAATGAAGAAAACTTGTAAATTTATGGTATAAAAGTATTTGGGGGTAAGTTAGACCTTGATTTGGTTAGGTATTGTTCAGTGGTAGATCTTTTTGGATATACTGTTGGTTTTAGTGTGGCTAATTTCCTTTCTTTCTTTTTTTGTGGGTAGAGGAATGGAACCCAGGGGCATTCGACCTCCGAGCTACACCCCCTGCCCTATTTTGTATTCTTTATTTTTTTGGTGGTATTGGGGGTGGAACCCAGGGGCTTTTCTACCTCCAGGCTATACTCTCAGACCTATTTTATACTTTATTTGGAAACAGGGTCTCGCTAAGTTGCTGAGAGCCTAAGTAGCTGAGGCTGGCTTCGAACCTATGCGATCCTCCTGTCTCAGCCTCCCAAGCACTGGGATTACAAGTGTGCACCACCACGCCCGGCTGTGACTAATTTCCATGTTAGAATATTTCTATTTTATTCTTTTTTTTTTTTTTTTTTTTGGTGGTACTGGGGTTCCTGGAAGCCCTTCCAGACCTATTTTTATATTTTTATTTGGAAACAGCCAGCGCGTGGCTGGCTTCGAACCTGCGCGATCCTCCTGTCTCTGCCTCCCAAGCGTGTGCCAGCACGCCCGGCCTCTATTTTATTCTTTTCCTGCCCATTTTACTATCAGTACTATATTATTAATATTACTGTTATTATTATTAGGTACTGGGGATTGAACCCAGGGGCATCCTATCTCTGAGCTACACCCCTAGCCTTTTTTACTTTTTGTTTTGAAACAGGGTCTCATTAGGTTGCTATAATCCCCCTCTCAAGCTGGGTGTGGTGGCGCACGCTTGTAATCCCCGCGCTTGGGAGGCTGACACAGGAGGATTGCGCAGGTTCGAAGCCAGCCTCAGCTACTTAGTGAGGCTCTCAGCAACTTAGTGAGACCCTTTTTCCAAATAAAATATAAAATAGGTCTGGGAGTATAGCCCAGAGGTAGAAAGCATCTGGGTTCCACCCCCAGTGCCACCAAAAAAAAAAAAAAAAAATAATCCCCCTCTCAGCCTCCCAAATACTGAGATTATAGGCGTGTGCCAGCACGCTGGCCTGCTATATTATTTTAATGCACAGAAAAGGATCTGTGGAAGGACACAGGCCATGACCACATTGGCTTTTTTTCTTTATTGGTGCATTGCAGTTATGCTTCTTAATGGGGCACAAGATGATGGAGGCATCCACGTACACATCGCTCATTTAGCCCTTCCCCAGTTCCTGCATTAGCTTTTTAAGGGACTGTGATGGGAATTGGTAGTCAAATAAGACTTTGGTCTTATTTGTATATTTTATGTTTTTATAACAAGGATATAAATATATGAATGTTAAAATATAGATTCTGATGAATCCATCTTATTTAACATTATACAGATTTTAAAAGTACAGAATTTTTTGATGAATGTTGTCCTAGAAGAAGCTTAGAACAATATGAAATGTCACAGAACAGGGAAAACAAAATGATATATAGGCGTGTATGTGTCTTATATGTATATGAAATAATATATACATTTCTACAACATATATATTATACAAAATAATATATATATTTCTACAACATGTAAAGTAGGGTGTAAGACTGTACTACAAATGGTTGCTAGGTGGATGATACTGGGTGTGTGGTAGTAAAGATTGGCTTTTGTGGGTTTTAAAAATTCTTTTGTGGTACTGGGGGTGGAACCCAGGGGCTTTCTACCTCCGGGCTATACTCCCAGACCTATTTTATACTTTATTTGGAAACAGGATTTCACTAAGCTGCTGAGAGCCTCAGTAAGGAGCTGAGGCTGGCTTTGAACCTGCGATCCTCCTGTCTCCGCCTCCCAAGCGCAGGGATTACAAGCGTGCACCACCACGCCCGGCTTGACTTTTGTGTTTTGTTCTTTACTACTTTGTGTTTCTGAAGCCTTTGCTTTTTAATTATTTGTACAATAAAAGAATATAAATAAGAGGGAGAAAGGGTGGGTAGATCCATGAGCTCAGACCTATGAGAAAAGGAACTTACAGAGCTGTACTGTCCACTGCAGAAGCCACTTAGAAACATCGCTAATGAGCACTGGAAACGGGACCAGTCTATGGTGACAGTATGTTGAAATGGTAATAGTCATGTATAGATTAAGTGAAGCATATTATATCATCAATTTCACTTGTTTTCTTTTCCTTTTTTTCCTTACTCTTTGGTGCTGGGGATAAAACTCGGCTTCGCGCATACTAGGCCAGTGCTCTATCTACCACAGAACTAAACCGCAGCTCTCTCTTACTCTTTATGTTGCTACTAAATTTAAGATGGCATATGTACCCTATTTGTTATTGTTGTTGTAGTACTGGGGGTGGAACCCAGAGACTTTCTACCTCCGGGCTATACTCCCAGCCCTATTTTATGTTTTATTTGGAAACAGGGTCTCACTAAGTTGCTGAGAGCCTCACCAAGTAGCTGAGGCTGGCTTCGAACCCGTGCGATCCTCCTGTCTCAGCCTCCCAAGCGCGGGGATTACAAGCGTGCGCCACCACGCCCGGCACTATTCTGTTTTTTGATGAAGTTTTTTTTGGAAAAGATGATTGTCCCATGATGAGTCAAGAGGATATAACCCACAGAAGCTCAACTCAAATAAAATTTGTAAAAGAAGACATTAATCAGTTCACAAGTCACAAGGGCAGCGCAGCTGGTGACCAGAGACAGTGTCGACAGGGCCTTTTACTGTATCCCCGCTCTGTCGTTGGCTTCAGACCTTTTTTTTTTTTTCCTTGCAGTACTGGGGTTTGAACCCAGGGGCATTCTATCTCCATGCTACCCTCTTTTTTTTGGTGGTGGTACTGGGTAGGGAACCCTTCTACCTCTGGGCTACACTCCCAGACCTATTTTATATTTTATTTGGAAACAGGGTCTCACTGAGTAGCCGAGGCTGACTTCAAACCTGTGTGATCCTCCTGTCTCAGCCTCCCAAGCACGGGGATCACAAGCGCGTACCACCACGCCTGGCCACAGAAAAGCTGCTGGGCGTGGTGGCGCACGCTTGTAATCCCAGCACTCGGGAGGCTGAGACTGGAGGATCACGGTTCATGGACAACCTCAGCTACTTAGCGAGGCCCTCTGCAACTCAGTGAGAGCCTGTTTCAAAATAAAGAATAAAAAATAGGGCAGGGGGTGTAGCTCAGAGGTCAAATGCCCCTGGGTTCCACCCCCAGACCCGCCCCCCCCCAAAAAAAAAAAGCTGCTGTCAGTTCTCTAGTAAATGAATTGGATGTTTACACCGGAAGTTTTGTTAGTGTGATCACTAAGTAAACATGAAATATGGTCATACTTCTGGTCCTTATCGCTGAGGACTAGACTTTGAGCACATTGAGTTCAGGAAGACATTGGTGCCTCCTCGCTCTTCTCGGCAGCTAGTCAGCCAATTTTTCTGGTGACTCTACAGTGCGTTACCCCTTTATCCTGCCTTGTTTAAAATGGCCTGTGTAGCTGGTGTGGTGGGGCACGCTTGTAATCCCCGCACTTGGGAGGCTGAGACAGGAGGATCTCACAGGTTTGAAGCCAGCCTCAGCTACTTGGTGAGGCTCTCAGCTACTCAGTGAGACCCTGTTTCCAAATAAAATGTAAAATAGATCTGGGAGTGTAGTCCAGAGGTAGAAGGCCCCTGGGTTCCATTCCCAGTACCAGGAAAAAAAAAAAAAATGGCCTGTGTAAATATTTTTCTTAGGCTTCTAAAAATACTAATACTTAAATGATACATGTAAGTAAATAAGCTGCTGAGTAGGTCTTTTAAGAGTGATTTTGCAACATTATGACCCATAGTTTTAATTACCAAGTACATTGATGTAAATATGCTAGGGTTCATTATCTCTGTTGATTAGTTCTATCCTCAGGATTCATGACAATTTATTTTTTATTTTTTATTTTCGGTACTGGGGATGGAACCCAGGAGCATTTTACCTCTGAGCTACACCCCCAGCCCTATTTTTTTATTCTTTTATTTTGAAACAGCAAAGGGCCTCACTAAATAGCCAAGGCTGTCCTTGGACTGGGATCCTCCCGTCTCAGTCTCCCCCATATGCTGGGATTACAAGCATGCGCCACCATGCCCAGCTCATGGGACAAATTTTGAATTATTCACAGTTATTAATGAGTTCAAGACTCAAAGTAGTATTGCACTCTCCCTTCCTGGGTGTTTGCAAAATGTCAGCCATTTATTGAATATACACCATGTATCAGGCAGTGTACTGGATAATGTTTAATATTTTTAGTGTTTATTTTTTTGTGCGTGTGGTACTGGGGGTGGAACCCAGGGGCTTTTCTACCTCCGGGCTATACTCCCAGACCTATTTTATACTTTTTTTTGGAACCAGGGTCTCACTAAGTTGCTGAGAGCCCCCCAAATAGCTGAGGCTGGCTTCAAACCTGTGCGATCCTCCTGTCTCAGCCTCCCAAGCGCTGGGATTACAATTGTGCGCCACCATGCCTGGCTTAATGTAAAAATAAAAATGTAAAATTTTAAAATGTATAAAGAATAAAAATGTAAAATTTAAAGAATAAAAATGTAAAATTTTTATAGATGAGGAATCTGACTTGAAAAAAAGTTGATATTTTTTCCTGGCCACAGCCTAGGACAGTAACAGAGTGGATCTGAACCCAGAGTTGTTCATTTCTGAAGGTCCTTTTTTTACTGGTGCAGAGTGCTTGTCTAGTAATTCAGATTAAATAAAGATTTATGAGCCGGATGTGGTGGCACATGCCTATAATCCTAGTACTTGGGAGGCTGAGACAGGAAGATCATAGGTTTGGAGCTAGTCTTGGCAAGTTAGTGAGACTCTCAGAAACTTGGTGAGACCCTATTTCCAAATAAAAAATAAAATGGGCTGGGGATGTAGTTTAGAGATGGAATGCCCTTATGGTCAATTCCCAGCACCATACACACACAAATACACATACATTTTAATAATTGTGTATTTATTTTAACAATTACTTCTAGGTGTGTGTGTGTGTGTGTGTGTGTGTGTGTGTGTGTGTGTGTGTATGTTGCTGGAGATCAAACTAAAAGTAGTTTGGATATTTTTCTTGTTTGGGGATTTTTGAAAGAGTATTATGGGTTTCCACATTATTCTTATTGCTTAATTTATATAGTTGATTTTGCTGAAATAAATTATTACCGAGTATATAATAGCCCTTGCTGTCACCTAAATTGATTTCTATAAAAATATTGGTTCATGCCAAGGCTCTCTTTATTCAGTATTTACTGTTAAACACGTGACTGTTTTTTTAAATGGTTATGTATCTTACTACCAACAGAATGCCCTACCCTTCCCAAAATGTAAATTCTGTGTGCTCAGCAGCAGCAGCAGAAGCTCTGCATTGTTTTTGTTGAAAGCGTGAACTGAAGGGGACAGGCATTCCTGCTGCTTAGCGAGCGTACTAGGCTGTGATCTGCCCTTGTTGTATTATTAATGGCACCATGTTTTTATGTTGCAGATGGCTGAGAGCTAGCAAGGAAAATCCAGGACCATGATGGCTCAGTTTCCCACAGCTATGAATGGTAAGCAGCTGTGTTCTTGTGGCAGGTTGGAGGAGGATGTGGGGAGTTTTGGGTGGAGGTTAAAAATATTTGTGTAGATAATGTCCCTTAACTCTGTAAATGAAAAACTGAAAGTATTCCTGTTGAAAATACTGATAATTTATTTCAGAACACTGCAGGCATCTCCTGTTAGAATATTATGCAGCAACCCACGTCTCTGTATATGCATGTTCTCAGTATCGTCTGCAATGAGTTTTTTGCTGAACAATTTATTTACTGAACAGTTTAAGAATAACCTAAAAATATATTGTGTTTTTTGCATAAAACTGGGGGATGGAAAGCAGAGGGCTGTGAGATGAATATTAAAGTTATCTTTGACAGAATACAATGACTACAAATGGATCAAGCCAATTAATATTCATTTAATAATACACATAGATTAAATTTTTATTTTATAGCGCATTTATATATGCCTACATATATAATTGTTTAATATGAAGTATTTTAGAGGAAAAAGTTTAATTCAGTAAAGAAACATTTTAAAAGCTTTTGTTAGGAATCTAATTTTAATTCTTTTCATAAGTACACATGAACTACTTTTAAGAGATATTAAGTTACTGTGTCATTTAGAATTGAGAAAATACATTATATTTTTTTAAATAAGTAAGAAAATTGAGCAGTTAATTTCTTAGTTTTGTGGTGAATTTCACTAGCTAATTGTAGGTAAATGTAAGGTTTTGGATAGTAAAGCCAATAATTTTTTAACATTTAAATTGAAAACAACAATCATATTAAAGAACAAGAGAGAAAAGGAAAGAATCACTATTTTAATTCTACTTAGTATAAGAGTTTTGTGGGATTTTTTTTCCTTTTCAGAACAATTATTTAAGAATTTATGTGAGAAAAGTCTTCCTAATTATTCTGAATTTTTGTCACTCACAGTTTAACTTAATTATAACAAATCCTCTACAAATATGTTCTTAAAAATTCTTTAAATAATGGATTAATGTGAGCATTGTTTTATTGTGAAAATGGTGTGGAATTATGGAGATTGATGCTACATACAACTTTTTAAAAAATTAAATATTTTTCCATAATGAGTGATATATATATATATATATTTTAAATTAAGGAAATAATTATAGTAACATGGTATACTAAAGCTTGAGGATTTCAATACTTCATACAAAAGAGTTTACATTAAACATGGTTCTAATCTCTGAACATGTTAATCAGGTTTACAAACAAACAAAAGAAAGCAGTACAGGCCCATTATTCATTCTATTTCTTTCATTCCATAAACATGATAACCCATTATATTATTTATAAAAGAATAATATTAGAAACATGAAATATTCAATAACAAAACAGTGCTCATGAGAATAATTGTCCGAGATGTTAGGCAGGTAATTTAGAAGTGGCATGTAAGGAATAAAGATAATAATTTTTTAAAACTTCTGAAGAATCGTTCGCAGACAGAGACTGTGATGCTTTCTACCTTCGAT
This sequence comes from Muscardinus avellanarius, assembly GCF_963383645.1. Classification (NCBI taxonomy): domain Eukaryota; kingdom Metazoa; phylum Chordata; class Mammalia; order Rodentia; family Gliridae; genus Muscardinus; species Muscardinus avellanarius. Next base: position 19,005,550 of record NC_137801.1, on the reverse strand, counting down.
TATAAAATAGGTAAAGATGAGAGATTACTTTTATGTACCTAATTTAAATCCAATTCAGAGTGTAAGCTTTAATAAAAGCAGCATTCATGCATAGCACAAAATCTTTATTTTTTTGGTGGTACTGGGGGTGGAACCCAGAGGCTTTCTACCCCCGGGCTACACTCCCAGACCTATTTTATATTTTATTTGGAAACAGGGTCTCACTAAGTTGCTGAGAGCCTCACTAAGTAGCTGAGGCTGGCTTCGAACCTGTGTGATCCTCCTGTCTCAGCCTCCCAAGCGCAGGGATTACAAACATGCGCCACTATGCCCGGCTTGCACAAAATCTTTAAAAACAGTGTATTCTCCATTAGTAAATCTCTAGACAGTTGATTAAAATGTGTTGATGCCCAGTGCTATCAGGCCCTGACTGTAAAGTCCGTCTTTACCCAGTTGTTTATCTGAATGCTTTGGACATATCCCTCCAGTTTAATCATGTTATGTATCTTATTGTACTTAGACTAACCACAGACTTTTGGGCTTTGAATTATATATTCCTCTTAATTTTCTATTTCTGTGTTACTTCATTTCTGGAAAATTCTTGGTGTATTGATATCTTATGTTTTATTTTATATATATATATATATTTTTTTTTGGTGGTACTGGGGTTCCTGGAAGCCATTCTACCTCTGGGCTACACTCCCAGATCTATTTTATACTTTTTTAAATTTAGAAACAGGGTCTCTTAAGCCAGCAAGGCTGGCTTCTAACCTGCACGATCCTCCGGTCTCTGCCTCCCAAGTGCAGGGATTACAGGCGTTCACCACCACGCCCGGCGATATCTTATGTTTTAATATGGTAAATTTTTTTTGTGTGTGTGGTACTGGGGATGGAACCTAGGGGCATACTACCTCCTACCTCTGAGCTACACCTCCAATCCTATTTTTTATTCTTTATTTTAAAACGGTCTCACTAAGTTGTGGAGGACCTCACTAAGTAGCTGAGGCTGTTCTCAAACTGCAATCCTCCTGTCTCAGCCTCCTAAATACTGGGATTACAAATGTGTGCCATCACACTGGGCAGTAATTTGTTTTGAAGTGTCCAAATTTGAAGATTATTTGAACACTACTTAAAAATTTTCTTCTTGTAATGCTTTAAAACATTCTTATTCTATAAATGATATGAGTCATAATAATATCTAATCATAATTGTGTGGTTTTCTTAGCTGGTGGAATCTCTTAAATGTTAGAAAGTCTGACTTCCTTAAGGGGTTCATTTTATTCATCTTTGCACCCCATACACGTTTGCTGAGTGAATGATTATCGAGAGGTCGGGATAGCAGGGTGTGGGAAATTAGGCAGTCAGCATTAGTAGAAAGGATCACTTGTCCACCATGAAGACAGGTAGCCTAGAAGGAGGAAGGCGTCAGCGTGTAAGGAGCATGGGGCGGCAGTCCTGGTGTGCGGGCTGTCTCCGTAAGAGCAGTCGCCTGCCTGGCTCCGCCTGGGGATATACACGCTTCTTTGTTAGGGAGCCCCAGACTTTCCTAACGCTCTTTAGACTTAAAGTAGTTTTAAGGTTTCTGACTAAAAATCCTTCCTCTTGGTATTCTCTGGCAAGAGTACTTGTACCAGAAGGAAAGGAACCTGACAAAGATTTGAATGGCGTGCCTTCTTTCTCCCCCTTCTCTCTCCCTGCCTTTGTGCTGGGGATTGAGTCTAGGGTCTCATGCATGAGAACAGGCACTCCACTGCTGAGTCCACACTTCTCTTTTATTTTATTTTTTTATTTTTTATTTTTGGTGGTACTGGGGTTCCTGGAAGCCCTTCTATCTCCGGGCTACACTCTCAGACCTATTTTTACATTATTATTTGGAAACAGGGTCTCCTAAGCCAGCGCGCGCGGCTAGCTTCGAACCTGCGCGATCCTCCTGTCTCTGCCTCCCGAGGCGGGGATTACAAGCGTGCGCCACCACGCCCGGCCACACTTCTCTTTAATTAAATGGTTCCCTGGGATTGAGTTGAGTAACAAGCTCACTTACTGACCCCTTCATGTGGCAGGCATATATTAGATACTTACTTTCTTTGAGGTGGTGGGGGTGGGGGGTCTCACTGTATTGCCCAGGCCAGCCTTGAAGTCCTAGGCTCAAGCTATCCTCCTGCCTTAGCCTCCCAAGTATCTATGATTAGAGCCACACACCAGTACACCTGGCTTGTTTTAGTTTAAGTTGGAATTATTGAGGATTATTATTCATGCTTTTAAACTATACATTTTAATCAGTTTTGACAACGTGTGCAGTTTTGTATATCTGTAAATAGAATGTATCTGCCACCTAAAAACCATCAGATAACATGTTTCTGTGTTTAAATAGATCTTCATCTCTCATGTGAATTTATTCATGGTTGTTAATACTCAGAAGTCTATTGAAGGTTGTACAGAAAAAAAAATTATAACTTAATAAGAAATTGCTAAGCTAGACGGGGTGGCGCATGCTTGTAATCCCAGCACTTGGGAAGTTGAGTCTGGAGTATTGCAGGTTTGAAGCAGGATCAGCAACTTAGTGAGACCTTATTTCCAAATAAAATAATAAAGTAGGTCTGGGGGTATAAATTGAGATAGAATGCCCCATACCACCACCACCAACAACAAAAACTTATTGCATAATCTGAGGTCACAGAGATTTTCTTTTTCTTTTTTTCCAAGAAATTTTGTTGTTTACCTCTTACATTTAGTCCTGTAGTCAATTTAGAGGTAATTTTTGTAATATGGTACAACATCAAGTTCTTTTTTTTGTTCTTCCATGTGGATATTTGGTTCTTTTAGCACTATTTTTGAAAAGATTATCTTGCATCTTTATAGAAAATCAGTAGACAATGTATTTGGTGGTCTTTTTAATTATGATTGGGGCAGATAGTTTAAGAATCTTAATTAAGCCTGAGAAGATTTTAGTCTTGCCTTCAATACTTAGCAGATTTGTTACTCTAGGCGAATTATTTCGTCTTACAGTACCTCTGTTTCCTCCTCTGAAAAACAGTGATAGTACTTAATTGAAGCAATACATGTAAAGTTCTTGGAAAAGTACCTGACATGTGGCAAATTTCATTAAATGCTTATTATTTTGCTTATCTAGTAGAAGAAAGATAATATCGAGTGCAATTTTAGGGTGGACACATTCTGTGGTACACGTGGTCTCTACAACAACCCCATGGAGTTAGATAATATTCCTAGTTTACAGGGGTTACAGCTAAAGTAGAGGGAGCGCGAGCATTTGACCCGTGGACCTTGGGAGGTTCAGCAGGAAGTCAGTTCTGCTCTCCCTCTGCCACCCCATGACTTGGCCAAGTTTCCTTGCCACTATGGATTTTAGTGTCCTTGTCTGTAACATGGGGATAACAATAGTACTTTGCAGGGTGGTGGGTGGGGTAATGAGTTACCACTTAGAAAGTCCCTGCAGACAGTCAAGACTCAGCAAGACTGAGCTGCTTCCATCTCTGTCATCTTTGGTTGTCATTTTTGTTATTTTTTATTGTTATCATTTTTCAAAGTCATACAGTAGTGAGTCAGTTTTACTTGCCTTCCTAGTCATAAGAATCCTGACAGTTTTGTTTATTTATTTTCTAATAAACTGATCAACTAAATAGATTTTTACTACATATGTGCTATTTCTTTATTTAGAAAGTGTGTAGGTTTAGCTATTTTAGGCCCTTAGTTCTTCAGTACATCTGTTTCTTTATTTTTAACTCATTTTAAAACTTTAAGGGAGGATGTTCATAGATTTTTTCTAATCCAATCAGACCTACGAAAAACTTGTTAAATCCATCTTGGTGTTTAAAATTACAGTGGGCTCCTACTTTTCAATGATAAATATTCCTGGAAAATTGCCTTTGTGAATTAGTTTTCACACAATGCAGGCAGCAAATGTGTATGAGTGAGTGTGTGTGTGTGTGTGTGTGTGTGTGTGTGTGTGTGTGTGAGTGAAAACATAGTCCGCTGCATGTTGGCCAGAATTAAGTGAGCCGTAAAGGTGGTCAGAAGTGAAGTGGAAGCCGGGCGTGGTGGCGCACGCTTGTAATCCCCACGCTTGGGAGGCTGAAACAGGAGGATCGCATGGGTTCGAAGCCAGCCTCAGCTACTTAGTGAGGCTCTTAGCAACTTAGTGAGACCCTGTTTCCAAATAAAATATAAAAAAGGTCTGGGAGTATAGTCCGGAGGTAGAAAGCCTCTGGGTTCCACCCCCAGTACCACCACAAAAAAAAAAAGTGAAGTGGAGGTGTCGGCCATATTGAACGTGGCCTCGGAGCCGCCAGGCCTCGTGAGGGCGGGCAGCGGAGTGCTTGTGGGTGACTCGCCCCTCGCGTCCTTGTCCTGCCTCTTTTTCTGCCCCTCTTCTGTTTATTCCGACATCTATGCAGCATCATTTCCATGCGCTGGCTTTGGGCTGAGTGCTCAGCAGGTTTGGGGTAGAAAGGTGCAGACACAAACTCCAGAGTTCACAGTCTGGGGGGCACATGGAAATAGAACAATAATGGCATCTTCCTAAATGCGTTGCAGAAGAGGAGTCTCTGGAGAGACTGGAGGAGGAAGCACTTAAAATGGCTTGGAGGTGCCAGGGACCTCCTGCAGGGAGGGACATCTGCCTTGAACCTTGAAAATGAAGTTTGAAATGGAGGGAGGGCTGGGGATGCAGCTCAGTGGGAGAATGCTTGCCTAGCGTGCACGACAACTTCAGTTTGACCCCCCAGCACCACCACCACACACAGAGAGTTTGAAATGATACGGGACAATGTGATGGTCAAGGTGAGAAAGAGGATGTCATACATATGGGATTCTTAACTTATTTTCTGGAGCGTTCCTTTTCTTTTCTCATTGCTATAATAATCTTGTAGTCTTTTCTCTCTTCTTAAGCTATTATTAAATAGCTATATTTTAATTAAGTATACTTATAATATTAAAATATTTATATTAAAATAAGCTAGATATAGTGTTACATGCCTGTAATCTCAGTACTTGGGAAGCTAAGATATGAGGAGCTCAGATTCAAGGCTAGCCTTAGCAACTTAGTGAAACCTTCAGCAACTTAGCAGGACCCAGTTTCAAAATAAAACATAGGGCTATGGGTGTATTGTAGAGGTAGAATGCCCCCACATTCAATCCCAAGTACCAAAAGTTAAAAAATCAAAATAAATTTATGACTCACAATTTATATTTTCCAGTTATAAAATTTATTATATAATCAGTCTCCAAAAAAATTTTTTTTGTGGTGCTGGGGATTGAACCCAGGGACATTCTACCTCCAAGCTACACCCCCAGCCTGATTTTTTATTCTTTATTTTGAAACAGGGTCTCATTAAGTTGCACTGGGCCTCACTAAGTAGCTGAGGCTGTCTGCAAACCCAGATCCTCCTGTCTCAGCCTCCCAAGTACTGCAATTACAAGTGTGTGTCACCACACTCGGCTTCAAAAAGCTTTTTTTTTCTTTTTGGTACTGGGGATGGAACCCAGGAGAATTCTACCTCTAAGCTACAGCTCCATCCCTATTTTTTAATCTTTATTTTGAAACAGGGCCTCACTAAGTAGCTGAGGCTGGCTGCGAACCATGATCCTCCCGTCTCAGCCTCCCAAATGCTGGGATTACAAGTGTGCGCCACCAGGCCTGGCCTTCAAAAATAATTTCAAGGTATATTATTTCAAGGTAAAACTTGGTTATGTTGGCAACTAAAATAGACCCATACTTCTATTGGATTATCAATTTAGATGTATCTCTTCTATATTACTTCTCTCTTTTTGGCAGTACTGGGTGTTGAGCCCAGGGATATTCTATCTCTGAGCTGTAACCCCACCTGTATTTCTTTTATTTTGAAATAGTCTTACTAAGTTGCTGAGGGCCTTGTTAAGTTGCAGAGGCTCCCTGAAGCCTGTGATATCTCCTGTTTTAGCCTCCTCAGTACTGGGATTACAGGCATGTGCCACCACACCTGGTTAATTTTTTGTTTGTTTTTGTGGTGTTGGGTCTTGAACCCAGGGGCATTCTACCTCTGAGCTACACAGCCAGCCTGATTTTTTATTCTTTATTTTGAGACAGAAAATCATTAAGTTGAGGAGGGTCTCACTAAAGTAGCTGAGGCTGTCTGTGAACCCGGATTCTCCTGTCTCAGCCTCTCAAGTACTGGGATTACAAGCATGTGCCACCATGTCCTGCTCACACCTGGCTAATTTATCATTTTTAAATGATGAAAATAACAGTTAAACTAAATTCTAGAGTTTTCAGGAAGGCAATGTGATATATGTTAAGAGCATAAACCTTGGAGTTATATTCTAAAGTACAGTGGAATTCTAGCTATAAATCATATTAACTGCATGCTGTGAGACAAGTTATTTAGCCTCCCTATGGTTTAGGATTTTTATTGTAATCTCTGATATATACACAAATTGTTGTAAAAATTAGATTTGGTAATATTAATACACTTAGCATGGTTGATGGCATAAAGTGATACTAAGTGGATAGTTGCCACTTCTTCTAAGTACTACTATTACTCTGTCTAATGTTATTAGACTAAAAATAAGTGACAGCGAAAGTTGTTTTTCTGTGATAGGTGGTGAAGAGGTAGGAGAGCAGCAGGGTGAAGGGGATTAGGAAAAGAGGTATCAAGAGAAAAGGTTGAGTTAGGTACGATTAACTTATCTTCTTTTTTTTTTTTTGTGTGTGTGTGTGTGGTACTGGGATGGTACCCAGCAGGGACATTCTACCTCCGAGCCACACCCCCAGCCCTATTTTTTAATCTTTTTTTTTATTTTTTGAAACAAGGTCTCACTGAGTTGCAAAGGGCCTTGCTAAATAGCTGAAGTTGTCCACGAACTGCGATCCTCTGGTCTCTGCCTCCCGAATGCTGGGATTACAAGCGTGTGTCACCATGCCTGGTGATTAACTTACCTTTTAACCTACAAGATAGAATTGAGGGATATGTGTAATATCGTTAGGACGAAGAATTTGTAAAATAGTTGACCACACAATTTATTGTAAAATCTACCCATAAAGTGTTGCCTTTGAAAAATACTAGTTGCTTGCTGTTCAGAGTTGGCTGGGAGGACAGAGGTGGAGAGGTATATTCTGGGCGAGAAGAGTAGGCAGTGTGTGGCCTGGTTTGCATAGGACTGTGCAACACACATTAGAATTTACACATGAGAATCGCCTAAAATTATGAAACCTGTACCTCGTCCCCCAGAGTCTGTTTTAATTAGTCTGCATATGGCTGGAACAGCTTTTGTCTCCAAAGCTGCTTAGGTGATTCTAAGACACATACAGAGGTTGAAATCCTCTGGTGTAGGGCATTGACTAGTCGGATTTGCCTGCAGTATATGAATATTTTTGAAAGCCCTTTACATATAAGATTCTTACAACAACGGAATGAATAGTAAGGAAATGAAGAGTGAGGACAGTTAAGGACCTGCCTGAGTGGCAAAATGGGCTAGACACAGACAGGAGCTGACCTCCCTTTATACTCCAGTGTTTCCCTTTAACTATGGAAGGAAGAGGACAGTATGATACCTCTTTAGGGGCCATGGGAAGTTAAGAGACTGGGTCTCATTTTTGGAGCAGATGGAGGGGATCATAAAAATCATCGTTCGTCATAGTTTGACAGAAACTTATTTTCAGGTTGAATAGGCCATTTATCTGCTTTAACACCTCTGGTGACCCAAGGATACCTCCCGAGGCATGTGATTCCCTCTTGTTGTGGTTTGAATTTAGAATGTCCCCCTTTACCTCACATAATAAGGCAGCTGTGTTAGCGGTGGGGCTTGGTTGAGGAGGGCTCCTGGGGGTGTAGCCTTGGGATTATATATGGTCCCTCTTCCCCTGGCTCTTTCTCTTGCTTCTGGCTTCCTTGATGTGCGAGCAGAACCTTGCTCTCTCTTTCTGTCTCCTGCCACTATGCCCTGAGTTCTGCATACTTGGCCTGGCATCAACTAAACCTCTGAAATCTCCAGAACTGTGAGCAAATAAATTTTCCTTTCTCTAGTTGTGTGGTCAGGTTTATTGGGTCACAATAAGTGAAAATGCTGACTGATAGTCCTTTTATGCAGCTCTAATTTTCTTTAATACAGTAGTCCTGTTCCTAATTTTTGCAGGAATTTCAAATAACCACTAAGTATTCTACATAACAGCCTTTAAAAATAGTTAACTTTGCCACTTTTTTAATTCTTCAGGCTGAATACCTTTTGTTCCTTAACTGCATTATAGAATGTTTTAGACCCCTATATCTTTATTTTATTTTATTTTATTTATTTATTTATTTATTTTTTTGGTGGTACTGGAGGTGGAACCCAGAGGCTTTCTACCTCTGGGCTATACTCCCAGACCTTTTTTATATTTTATTTGGAAACAGGGTCTCACTAAGTTGCTGAGAGCCTCACTAAGTAGCTGAGGCTGGCTTCGAACCTGTGCGATCCTCCTGTCTCAGCCTCCCAAGCGCGGGGATTACAAGCGTGCGCCACCACGCCAGGCTCCCCTATATCTTTAGATCCCTTATTTTCCTGACCACTTTTTCTGGAGTTGGTTTGCTTTGGTAGTACTGGGGTTCCTGGAAACCCTTCTACCTCCGGGCTATACTTCCAGACCTATTTTTATATTTTTATTTGGAAACAGGGTCTCTTAAGCCAGCGAGGCTGGCTTCGAACCTGCGCTATCCTCTTGTGTCCGCCTTCCAAGCGCGGGGATTATAAGCGTGTGCTACCATGCCTGACAGTGTTTTGTTTGTACTGAAGTGTATATTCATAACACTAAATCTTATTTCAAAATATTAATTAAAATTCGTATTTTGTGGACAGCCTCAGCTACTTAGTGAGGCCCTCTGCAACTCAGTGAGACCTGGTTTCAAAATAAAGAATAAAAAATAGGGCAGGGGGTGTAGCTTGGAGGTCAGATGCCTCTGGGTTCCATCCTCAGACCCGGAAAACAAAACAAAACAAAACAAAAAACTCATATTTTCCTTCTTTCCCTTTCTAGATCACACTTAAATTATCAAAGGTAGAGGTGGCGCATGTCTCTAATCTCAGCACATGGGAGGCTGAGGCAGAAGGATCATAGGTTCGAGGCTAGCACGTGGTAATTTAGCGAGATTCTGCTTCAAGATAAAATAGAGTTCAGGGTGTAGCTCAGTGGCAGATCTCCCCTACCCCTTTGGTTCCAGCCCTAGTACCATCAAAGGTGAGGGATTATGTAAGGTAACATTTTTCTTTTTGAATCTGAGGTAGCTTTAGGCAGTAGAAAGAACACAGTGTACCAGGAACTGGAGAATTTCTAGAAATTATGAGGTTAGATTGGATTCAGCATGGACATAGAAGGGTCAAATTGGGCACGCGAGTGGACTGCCTTTTTTTTTTTTTTTTTAAACCAGGGCTCTGAAGTAGAGAGGGCTGGAATCCACAGTGGAGCGTGTGAGGGCAAATAAAAGGATCATAAAAACTCTTGCAGTAGAACTAAATTTAAAACTTTATAGATGCAAATACTCTTCTAAGAGAGGAATGTATTATAAAATCAGCTAAAAGTTCAGTGGACTACCAGAAGCAGCAAGAGCTACCATGTCAGTTTAAGTTAACTTGGAAACACAGACACAAAGGGGAGTTTACACTTACCGTCTAGCTATTTCCTATTGACGTCAACCGGGTGCTTTCCAGGAAGGATGGGGACCACTTGAGACTGGAAAGAGCCACTGTTGGTGTTGCAGGCAGCTTTGTGGCACAGGCACAAGGGGATATGCATTTCCGGGATGCTTTTCTCCTCTAAGGCAAAAGCCACAAGGAGAGGGTCAGCAAAGGCTGTTGCCCAATGACACAGACAGAGATAAGCTGCTACTGGGGCAGGGGTAGAAGACCCTTGCTACCTCTGAGGGAGAAGAAGCAACCCTGAGCTTACGGCTCTCTCCCAATACCAAGCAGAGTATTTCTCCTACCTTTGAGGGAGCAGCAGGAAAATCCTGCCTAAGGCTCTCCAGAGATATAAGGAAGAGTTGGATGGATGCCACAGGGAGCAGGGGCAGGAGCACATATTCACACAGCTGAGCCCCAGGTGCACAGGCCTGCCTTAAGACTGAGTTTGGGTCAGATTGACAGAGAATGTAACTCACCTTTTGTTTTTTTTAATTAGTGCTGAGGGTTGAACCACTTGCTCATGCTAGACAAGTGCTTGACCACTGAACTACATCCCAGTCCAAATCAACTTTTAATAAAAGCCAAGCCTAGATTGAAGTAACACAATAGCAGCCTATTGCAGGGGAGGAGCAAGAGCCCAGCGAAAGCCTCTCTGGTCCCAGGGACACCGAGGGGAATGAAAGCTCAAGGAAAGTGCTAACCTGAAGGAAAAAAGAAAATCTTTAACATTCTAGCTCCCACCATTAGCCTGAGGCCATGGCCGTTCACTTCTTGGGAAATTGAAACAGCAATGAAATCTAATTCCAGCTGAATGGAAGAAACTGACTCGGCATCTTGTGCCAGTGGCGTGGCAGAGGCGGAGGCAGCCTGTGTCCAGGCAGGACTGTTTACTCAGGTCTCCTGTTCTGTGTGAGGGCTAGCGCTCATCCCAAAGCTCAGCAAGTGCACAGAAGAGCGAGAAAGACACAGCATTATCAAGACACAGAGCAACCAATGACCCAGACGGGTTTCCCAGTTGTTAGCACTGTTAGGTAGGGACTCCGACTATAATTAATATGTTAAAGGATGTAGTAAAAGGGAAAACAACGTATAAACAGAGAATTTCAGCAGAAAAATGGAATATGAAAGATTCAAGTTGGGAATAAAAAAAGCATGGTATCAGAGAGAAAGAATCCATTAGACTCACTAGCCTCATGACAGCCAAGGAAAGGGTATAGTGAGCTTTTATACATAGGTCATTGGAAGTGACCCAAGGAAACACGGAGAGAAAGGGGGAGCCAGAGAAAGGGTCCTGAGATTCAGAGACAGTATCACATGGTCTAACATACGAGCAGTTGGAGTCCTAGTAGAAAAGACAGCAGGGCAAGAGAAATATTGAAGAAATTATGTTAGAAATGTCCAAAGGTAAAACAGAACTAAGATGGCCAGAGGCCCCCAAGTAGCATAAATACAAATGAAAACAAAAAGGATCTGCAATTTCACTGAATATCATATCCTGGCAGAAGACGCTTGGGTCCAAGAGCAAGGACTTTGTTACTAAGTACGGCATCGGGCAGTATGATGTTCACCTTTCTGTGTGACTGTTATATTCCCATAGGGGAGGTGTGGAGTACACCCAAGTAGATGTCTTATACACAGTGGCTGTGTCAAAACCAAGGAGCCCCAAGTGTATGAATCGTCTGCAGTGCAGAGGTCCTTAAAAAGATAGTGTGGCACAAAATACATCCATGCCCTCAGAAGATATATAGAAACATGAGAGACCTAGGAGAATTGTTTCCCAATAATTTTTATCCCTTGCTTTTTTGTTGTCTTGGCTTCTGGGAAATTTTTTCATGAGTATGTATATCAGTCAGTTGGTTATACTAATTAGTCTGACCAAAGAGTGGCTGCATCTAAATCTGTTTTATGTCCGCAGCATTTAATTAAGCTGCTTAACAGGACTCCAGCAGTGGGTGGGTCTGAGCCTGCAGTGTTCCAGCTGTGCGCTCCAGGCCTCAGGCCTCCATCTAAACTTTGTGTTACACACAATCCACTTTGCCCTTCAAAGAGGAAATCTAGGGCAATCCGGCAACTCTGGACATAGAGCTGAAGTTGGCCTGAGAGCCTTCTTCTTCAGGGCTGAGGAGGTGTTTATTTTATTTTATTTTTTAGACATTTGAAGAGCTCTTCAAACTCATTACTCTCATTACTGTGCTTTTGGAGAGAGGCAATTTAATGTCTGACTTCCACACAAATAGAATCTTGAGGGTGCACTCGGTATGCTTGAAAAGAGTGTTTGCATTTGCTGTCCTTAAGTGAGACCTGTCTCAAAGGGGGCATGGGTGGGTAGTGCCTCCAACTTGGCCGCCTACTTCATTGGTAAGCCTCAGAGTCCCCCGTGATTCTGAATAATTGAGTCTAGGCTTTTTTGGAGGTATTGTCTGAAGGTAGCCAATTCAACCTGTTTGTTTACACAGTTGGTGAGATTGGTGATGGGAACGACATCTGGAGTTGATAAGCGTAGGAGGTGCAGTTGCTGGGGCGGTGCCCTCAGCTCTGGATAGATTTTGGAAAGGTTGAGGGGACTGTGATCAGGTAGTAGCTAAAGGTGGGAAGTGTAGACGCAGTGGTCAGTTGCATTTCAGGGCACTGATCTTGGAGAGGACGTCTCCAGGGGCAGTTCTTTTTGTTGTTGTTTTGTTTTGTTTTTCAGTATTAGAGATTGAACCCAGGAGCATCCTACCTCTGAGTCTCATTCCCAGCCCTATATTTTATTCTTTATTTTTTTATTTTTATTTTTTATTTATTTTTATTTTTTTGGTGGTACTGGAGGTGGAATCCAGAGGCTTTCTACCTCCGGGCTATACTCCCAGACCCATTTTATATTTTATTTGGAAACAGGGTCTCACTTAAGTTGCCGAGAGCCTCACTAAGTAGCTGAGGCCAGCTTCGAACCTGCGTGATCCTCCTGTCTCAGCCTTCCAAGCACGGGGATTACAAGCGTGCGCCACTACACCCGGTGTTATATTTTATTCTTTATTTTGAAACAAGGTCTCACTAAGTTACAGAGGGCCTAAGTGTCTGAGGCTGGCCGGGAACCTGTTATCCTCCTGTCTCAGCCTCCCAGGTATTGGGATTATAAGTTTGTGCCACCATGCCAGGCTTTCTCCGCAGCAATTCTGTAGGGAAAGATGATGAATCCTCTTTTAATCTCATACCTCCCAGAGTCTGACATGTTTCTTCTTCAGGTGCCTGTTTATTGCTCTCTACTAAAAATATGTCTACTTTCATTGACCGTAACTTCACCATTTCCTAATCATTCCGAAGGATTAGATACAAAAGAATCAGGGATATTTTTGTAAACTCTAGCCACAATCAACTTTGAAGTCTTTAGATCCTCTTTTGGCAGAACTGCCCTCCTGGGGTCTGTATGACCCCGGTCTGCCTGCAGTTTCTGTTAGGGAAAAAAAGATTCAGGAATTGTCAGAGTAGAATTCAGAATTTCCACAGTAGGTGCATGTCTCCACCATAAGCCCTACTCCCGTCCCTCAGCCGTAATTGGCAGGCAGGAAGTGGCTAAGGGTAGCAATCCCTGTTTGAAACAACCACAGTCAGTGGCCACGCTTCTCTAAGACATGTGGACCAGGAGGTATTGGGGTGGAACCAGACTCTCAGTGCACAGTTGAACAGCTTCTAGGATAAAAGGTGCACTGGTGTCAAGAGTGTATGCATACTGAAGACGCGACATACTGTGGGCATTGTGGGCTGACTGGTAACCTAAAAAGTGTTAGTGTTGGTGGGGAGACTATGTTGGGTCTCTATACCTTTGGCTAAATTTTGCTATGCTCTTTAACAAATGTCTGTTTTTTTAGTTTTTTTTTTTTTTGGCGGGACTGGGGGTGGAACCCAGGGGTATTTAACCTCCGAGCTATACCTCCCGCCCTGTTTTTTATTCCTTATTTTGAAATAGGGTCTCACTGAGTTGCAGAGGGCCTCACTATGTAGCTGAGACTGTCCACGAACCGCAATCCTCCGGTCTCAGCCTCCCGAATGCTGGGATTACAAGCGTGCGCCACCACGCCCGGCAAATGTCTGTTTTTAAAACAACTTTTTAAAAAATGTGAATAGTTTGAGGCACAGCTGATAGCCTGAGAGAGTGGTTAGATATTCAGTGTAGACAGTCTGCTAGCATTCAAAAGGGAATAATGCCCATCCAGTGGGACACTTGCCACCCCTGCACACAAGCAGGAATCAGGTGGCATGGAGTGGTGCCCTCTGCAGCAGAAATACAGTCACACTCACCAGTCCTCACTGTGGTTATCTTCATAGGTGGCCCAGACCATTCCGCTAACAGTTAAACTATATTTTCAATTTGCAGCCCCAGAGTAGTTGTCTTTAATCTGTTAGTCTGTAATTTTCCTAGTGGCAAACCAAATAACTAGGCCATTGGGAGCAGCCCAAGAACCTGAAGTTGCCTGCGCAGGAATGGCCCTGTCTGGTCTCAGTTCAGCGTAGGTGGCTCTGAGGCTGAGCAGCAGCCGCTTCGGCCCCATGGACTACATTGACTTTTGCTTCTCTGAACTGACGGTTCCTTGGTCCAGTTGCTTTCTTTCAACAGTGGACTGGGAATGGTTTTCCCGAGAGGGATAGCTGCCACTTTTCAATGTAAAGCCAAGATGCTATTGAGACCAGACTCTTCTGTGTTCTTGAGTGTGCCATTTTAATTTAATAAGGGAATCTTTTCAGGTCCTCCCCGCCTTATTAGATGTAGAATTCAATTTGATCCACTCCAAAATAGGACTTGACTTAGGGGATCACTGGACCGCCATGGAGCAAGCCTTTAGACCCCACAGGGTGCCTCCAGGTGGAGGCCACCTCCGTTCTCCAGATGCAGGATTTAGCAGAATGACTAGTCTCCGGCATTCTTGTATCCAGTACCCAGAGTCCAGTTTTGTTGGGTCAGCCATCGCTGTTGATTGAAGTTTTTAGTTCAGCCAGCAGTAGTATAACAATATTAACGTCTTTGTTTTGATGAATGCACAGTTTTGTAAATTGTCAACATACTAGAGATTGGATGAGGTGTGTAGGAGCCTGTACTATCTCCTGTGTGCCAGCCAGAGACAGTGGCACATGCCTGTAATCACGGCACCTGGAGGATTGTGGGTTGGAGGTGTGGTAAATTAGTGAGATGCTGCTTCGCGGTAAAAGGGGTATAGCTCAGCAGTTGAGCGCCTTGAGTTCAATCCCCAGGACCAAAAAACAAAAAAAGGAAATGTGCATTAGGCCCTGATTGTGATTCCCCAGCACTGCAAAAAAAGAAAATAACCTTTACAGTTAATTCAGCTTACGATTTCTTGCCACCTTCTCATTTACTTGATCCTCTAGTGGGCAACCTCCTCAGTACATGGGGAGCACCTTGCACAGGCTGTGGCTTCTGTGCTGGTCCTTTGTGAGTGAGGTCCTCTTACGCCACCTCTTCATGTGGCAAAATGCAAGCCAAGCTTCAAGGTTTCGCCCTTTCCTGTTACCCATCCTTGATGCTTCCAACTTAGAATTAGCACAGCTTTTCTTTCTTTCTTTCTTTCTTTCTTTCTTTCTTTCCTTTTTTCTTCCTTCCTTCCTTCCTTCCTTTTTTTTTTTTGCAGTACTGGGAATGGAACCTAGGGCCATTCCTACCTCCAAGCTACACCCCCTGCCCTATTTTTTTTCTTTATTTTGAAACAGAGTCTACTACGTTTCGGAGGGCCTCACTAGCTGAGGCCGTCCGCGAACCATGATCCTCTGGTCTCAGCCTCCCGAATGCTGGGATTACAAGCGTGCACCACCACGCCCGGCTACAGCTTTTCTTTTGCATGTTTCTACTTAGGATTCTTCACAGATTAATGCTGTAAATGTAAATGTAAATTGTAGTTCTTTTCTAGGTATGAATTTTTTGAGGATGGGAATAATATTTTTTGTGATACTGGGGATGGAACTTAGACACATTCTACCTCCAAGCTATACCCCCAGTATTTATTTATTTATTTATTTATTTATTTATTTATTTATTTATTGTCTTGAAACAAGGTCTCACTAGGTTGCTAAAGCTGATCTCAAACCTGTGATCCCTCCTGTCTTACCTCCCAAGTACCGGGGTGACAGCAAGGTACCACCACCTCGGGCTTTCATTCATCTTCTTGTTGTCAGTGTTTAGCTTGTTCCAGCAAACGGTACGCAGCATTTATTCAGTAGACGTTCCCTGAGCGAATGAGCAGAACGTCTGATAGCCGGGCTGTGTGTGGTCGGTAGAACGCCACTCCTTGGTCACTCGTGCTAAATACTGCCACTAAATGGACACTTAGATTCAGGTTTGCACTTCAGAAATGAGCGTTTTCGTATACACCCTGCTTTGAGCAGTCTCGTGTTCACACTATAATTTGCCTTTCACTTATGTTGTAGGAGGACCGAACATGTGGGCTATTACCTCCGAAGAACGCACTAAGCATGACAAGCAGTTTGATAACCTCAAGCCGTCAGGAGGTTACATAACAGGTTTGTGTTTATAACTCGTTATATCTTACTATGAGACTCCTTTTCATGGATCTTAAAGTTTGCTTTAATTTATCAGATTTTCATATTAATCAAATTTCTAGAATTTAAAAAATACAAACTTGTTTTCCCTGGAACTGTTTTAATTTGTCTTAGATCTTTTCTTGCATCCTAAAGGATAGTCGGCAATTTCTGTTAACACCGGGTGTGGTGATGCACACTTGTAATCCCAGTACTTGGAAGGCTGAGTCAGGAGGATTACAGGTTCGAGGACAGCTTCAGCAACTTAGTGAGGCCCTCAACAACTTAGACCCTGTTTCAAAATAAAGAATAAAATAGGGCTGGGGGTTTACCTCAGAGAAGAATGCCACTGGGTTCAAACATTCCTAGTACCACAAATAAAGAAGTTATTTGTCTAGTTTTACTTTTTACTATATCTAGATGCTTATGATTTACTTCTTTTATCAGATACATTTCCTGGAAAGTAACAGAGATTTTTTTTTCCATAATGTTAGTTGTCTTTGAGGCTATTCCACACATTTATTATTGATGATAGTCCTTATTTTGCAGAAAGATCACTAGAGCCCAGCAGGAATTAATTTAGGTATATCTTTCAAGTTGTTTTCTAGAAATGAAACTTATTTCTGTGCTAAAGTATATTCTTGTTTTATGTACGTATATGTATATACATAATAACAACCGTGCTACTTAGTAATTGTACTAAGTGTCAAATGTGCTTTGTAAATTCATGATGTCATTTTACCTTCCTAACAGTCTTGTGAGCTAGATACTGTTGTTTATATTTACAGATGGTAAAACTGAGATTTTGAGATGTTACGGAACGTGGCTCAGGTTACAAGGATGGCTTTGTCGATCTGCCGGTGGGAACCTTTCGGCATGACTTTGGAACCCATCCTCTTCACCACTATGGCTTACTGTTATTTTTATATCCCTACTCTAATAACTACCTTACCTGCTTTCGGGGTTTGATTGTTCTTAAAAGAACACTGGCCTGTTACCATTCACGGGTACTGGCGGAAGACCCAAGTTACTGCCCCAGAAACCAAAGGCTTTGTTACTGCACAGCCCGCAACATGGGCATGGCATGTTTCCCTTGGCTTCTTTTGTTCCCTCCGTCCCACAAGGATGACACAGAGCACCCAGAAAACTGCGACACGTGCAGTAGCTGTGCTCGGGAGGGGAACGCCGAGCTTGGGGAACCCACCGTGTTACAGCAGCAGTAGAGCAAATTGCTCTTTGCCCCAGCGAGAGCCATTACCTCATTCTGAGAAATGACCCAGGTGGAGAGGAGTTAGGGCTTTGCATTCTCAGCATGCAGGGGGCCACGTAGGAGCATGTGGATTCACGAAGGACTGTCTTTCCCAACGCTGGTACTTTCTGTATAGGACTCTTTAGGAAACAGTGTTTTTAACTACAAATTTTACTAAGTGGAAATGGTACCAAGTGAGATCCCTTGTGTGAAAAATTTAAGATGAACAATGTAATCTGCATCACCAATAAATATGCCATTTCACTTGAGTTGTAACATGTCCTAAAACATCTAAGTCTTATTAATGTCAGTCATTTCCTATGTAAACTTTTACGTTATTTGTTGGTTGGAATTCGTAATAGTTGGAAATGAAATTTTAAAAACTCAGTAACATATGCCCATTGTTACTATCCAGGAGCACTGGAGTAATTCTACTTACTATACACCGCTTGTTTTTGTGTTTTTACCTCCAGGTGATCAAGCCCGTACTTTTTTCCTTCAGTCAGGTCTGCCAGCTCCTGTTTTAGCTGAAATATGGTAAGTATTTTCTTTGTAGAGGTACTTAAGTTTTTGATGGCCTATGGTTTTTTTTTTTCTTTTTTACAATACAGTATTAACATTAAATAATTTGTATTTGTACTCTCTTATTGTTAAGACTATTTCTTTAGCTTTTTGGAAAATAGATTTTATGGAGCAAATGATTGAAAATACTTGGGATTTGGTCTATAAAAGAAATTTCTAAATTCATTGGAATTTCTAAGGAAAAAAGTATAT
The DNA here is from genome assembly GCF_963383645.1 of Muscardinus avellanarius. Classification (NCBI taxonomy): domain Eukaryota; kingdom Metazoa; phylum Chordata; class Mammalia; order Rodentia; family Gliridae; genus Muscardinus; species Muscardinus avellanarius. Next base: position 18,987,372 of record NC_137801.1, on the reverse strand, counting down.
ATAGCCGGGCATGGTGATGCACTCTTGTAATCCCTGCGCTTGGGAGGCAGAGACAGGAGGATCACCTAGGTTCGAAGCCAGCCTCACTGGCTTAAGAGACCCTGTTTCCAAATAAAATATAAAATAAGTCTGGGAGTGTAGCCCGGAGGGAGAAGGGTTCCATTCCCAGTACCACAAAAAAATACACACACACACACACACACACACACACACACACACACACACACACACACATTATCATCAAGAAATATTCTTTATAATTTGGTCGAATCTCAAAAAAAATTTGTTACTTTATAGTTTCGTTTATTTTTGTCATTTGTAAACCTAAAAGTAGAATTTCCTTCACCTTTTAAATTTTTTCTCTAAAATATCTGGGGTTGTATCTTTAAAATGCATTTACAGTAAATAACAACTACTCAACAATTTTCTTTCCTCTTGGAGTATTCCTGTGCCTAACTTGAATAAATAAATTGAATTTAGAGCTGGGCATGGTGGCCTATGCCTATAATCTCAGTACTTGGGAGGGACAGACAAGATCACTTGGCAACTTAGACTCTGAGCAGCCTTGTGAGATCTGGTTTCAGACTAAAAAATAAAATAGACCTGGAGGTGTAGTTATGAGGTAGAATGCCATAGGCTCATTCTCCAGTACCAAAAGATTGGAGAAATAAATTTTGGCCGGGCGTGGTGGCTCACACGTGTAATCCCCGCGCTTGGGAGGCGGAGACAGGAGGTCGCACTGGTTCGGAGCCAGCCTTGCTGGCTTAAGAGACCCTGTTTCCAAATTAAAAAAATATAAAATAGGTCTGGGAGTGTAGCCCAGCGGTAGAAGGGCTTCCAGGAACCCCAGTACCACCAAAATAAATAAATAAATAAATAAATAAATAAATAAATAAATAAATAAATAAAATAAAAAATAAATTTTGTTCTTTTTTTTTCTCCTGGTGCTACTGGGGACCTAAACCCAGTGTGTTCTACTTCTGAGTTACACTCTTTTTATTTTTTACTTTGAAATAGGATCTTGCTAAGTTAGCACACTTTGACCTCAAACCTGTAATCCTCCTGTCTTGGCCTCACAAGTACTGGAATTACAGGAATGCCCATCGTACCTGGCTTATTTTTTCTGGAATACTTTATTTTTATCTGTGGGAACTCATCCCATAGGTCTCTAGATTTGATACGGATAGGCATTATTTTATTAGATGCTATCTCTAGTCAGTAAATCCTAATGTGTAGGTTTTATCTTCTCATTATTCATATGCTTAATTAAGTTCTGCATGCGAATGCCGTGTCGTTTTTTATTTTGTCAGCCTCAGCAGTAATGTTGGTTTTCTCACCCTCCCACACATACCAATCCCCCTCCCTCGCTGCCCCCCAGGGCCCTGTCAGACCTGAACAAGGACGGGAAGATGGATCAGCAGGAGTTCTCCATCGCTATGAAGCTCATCAAGCTGAAGCTGCAAGGCCAGCAGCTGCCCCTGGTCCTCCCTCCCGTCATGAAACAGCCCCCCGTGTTCTCTCCGCTGATCTCTGCTCGCTTTGGTATGTTTCTACCGATTTAATTACCTGTACTTCTGAGGCCCTCCACAACTCGGTGAGACCCTGTTTCAAAATAAAGAATAAAAATAGGGCAGAGGGTGTAGCTCGGAGGTCAGATGCCCTGGGTTCCACCCCCAGACCTGCCAAAAAAAAAAAAAAATTACCTGTACTTGGTAGTTCAACTTGATTCTTAGATGTGATACTTGCAGATCAGAAAAGGCTTTGTTAGCACAAAAGGACAGTCTCCAGCCTCCCAAGTTATGTCTGAGATAAGAAATACTAAATTCACTGTCATAGCGGGGGTCTCCACGTATCCTAGTGTTCCAGGAACAGTTATAGTTTATGGGTTTTGTCCTGGCCTCTGGTCTAGTCAGTATCCCCTTTCATATCTCCCTCCTGGATAGTAATTACACGTTCCCTCCCCCATTCCAGCTGATCCTAAATCCTAGTCTTAGTTTTCTCTATGAGCTCATGGAGGCAGAAAGTAGAATATTGGTTGCCAGAGTTGTGGAGGAGAGGAAGGGGAGAAGGGAGATGAAAAGAAAATGGTCAGTGGGTGCGAACTTACGGTTATGGAGAGGAAATTAGTTCTGGTGTTCTGTTGCACAGGAGGGTGACTCTAGTTAACAGTATTGTATAATAGATTTTAAAATAACCAGAAAAGAAGACTTTGAATATTCTTAGCACAAAAAAAGGTAAATGTTTTAGATGATATAGATATCCTAAATGCCCTGATGTGATCATCACATAATGGGTACATATATCAGAGCATCACACTGTGTTATTAATGTATATAATTATTATGTCACTTAAAAACCAAATAAAGCAAAAAAAATTAAACAATTTAAAACTACTTGAAAGGATTTAATTGGAAAAGTAACTTAAAATTACATGTAAGTAAAAATGTCTTTAAAGGTTAATAGCCAGCTAAATTAGGGCCTGAAAGTTAGAGACTTTATGCTAGTTAATTAATTAATATATTCAGAGATAACCAGTTGAAATGTTTTTATTAATTTTGATAAGCCAGTTTCTTATTAATTATATGTGAGAGCACTCAATTTGATTGGAACATTTAATTAAGTCTCTATAGATAATAAACATGTTTTTTACTCCAGACATTAAATATTAAAATATCTAATTCTTTCACTGTTACACTGAGCTCTAGAAATAAATATCAAATCACTGTGCGACCATATTAATGTATGCGTGGTCCTCCTGTCTCAGCCTCCCAAATGCCGGGATTACAAGTATGTCCCACCATGCCCAGTTTAAAAAGTACAGATGTAATAGGTAAAACTTTCTTTGCAGATAGTAATTAGTAGTAGCATACTAACTAGTAAAGGATACTTATATTTAACTAAAAAAGACTGCTTAGGTTTAATCACAGTGAGAAAAGAGAATCTTTAAGTGATTTCTAGGAATTTTCTTAGCTCATATAAGTCAGAATATTAATAATAAAAGTAGTTTAGCTGAGCATGGTGGTTCACACTTACCTCCCAGTACTTGGGAGGCCAAGACAGAAGGATCACAGGTTGACAGCCAGCTTTAGAAGTTTAGTGAGGCCCTCTGCAACTTAGTGAGACTGTTTCAAAATTAAAAGAGTAAAAGAAAATAGGGCTGGGTGCTGGGGATGGTGGCTCAAGCATGCTTGTAATCCCAGTACTTTAGGAGGCTGAGACAGGAGGGTCGCGCAGGTTCGAAGCCAGCCTCAGCTACTGAGTGAGGCTTTCAGCAACTTAGTGAGACCCTGTTTCCAAATAAAATACAAAATAGGTCTGAGAGTGTAGCCCACAGGTAGAAAGCCTCTGGGTTCCATCCCCAGCACCACAAAAAATAAATAAATAAATAAATAATAAAATAAAATAGGGCTGTGTGTGTAGCTTAGTGTTAATAAAGTAGAAAGTCCCTGAGTTCTATCCCCGGTAAAACGCACGTATGCACACACATAATACTTTACCTTCCTCATTTCAGAGTTGAGAGCTGCCTTAATACCCCCCCCCCCACGCACACGCAGTACTTTACCTCCCTCACTCAGAGTTCAGAGCTGCCTTAGTGAACTTTCCCGTCTGTGGTGTTGCTAGAGACCTAATTGCTGCTCACTTATGTAAACTTGCTGTTTGACGTGATGATTATAGTTGACTCACTAGTACTGAAGAGTGTGGTCTCCTCTCTCTTCAGGGATGGGAAGCATGCCCAATTTGTCCATTCCTCAGCCGTTGCCTCCAGTTGCACCTCTGGCCGCACCCTTGTCCTCTGCGACTCCAGGGACCAGTCTTCCTCCCTTGATGATGCCTGCTCCCCTAGTGCCTTCTGTTAGTACATCATCCTTACCAAATGGAACCGCCACTCTCATCCAGCCTCTATCCATTCCTTACTCTTCTTCAAGTAAGTGTCTGAGGAGTCAATGTTTTATGAGAAGAAACTGGTACATTTGTGTTCACATAGACAGAGATTTCCTTCCTTATGAGTGTGCCTACTATGAACCTTTCTCTTTCTTTTTCTTTTTTCCCCTGATTTTAGCATTGCCTCATGCATCATCGTACAGTCTGATGATGGGAGGATTTGGTGGTGCTAGTATTCAGAAGGCCCAGTCTCTGATTGACTTAGGATCCAGTAGGTATGAATACTTAACACTTAAAATTTCTTATGCTTTCAGTAAAGAGTCTTCATTTAATCAGGCTGTGCTTATTCAGGTTTTAATTTGTATTGGCCAAATATAAGTACTTAAGGTACACCTGCTATTTATAACACATATCAAATAATTTTTTGCTTTCAGGATTATTAAATGTTTGTGGCATTTCACTTATGAAAAATGCATAAATTTAAAAATATATATATATATATATATATTGCCATACTGGGGATGGAACCCAGGGGCATTCTACCTCTGAGATACACTCCCATCTTTATTTTTTAGTCCTTTTATATTTTTTGAAACAGGGTCTCACTGAATTGTGACTGGCCTTGCTATGTCGCTGAGGCTGTCCACGAACCGTGATCCTCTGGTCTCAGCCTCCTGAATGCTGGGATTATAAGCATGCACCACCATGCCCAGCTATCTACTATATTTTAGTTAACTTATAGTTAATTTTTTGCCCCAAACCATGTACTTTTTCTCTAAAAAATGTATATATGCCAGGCATGGTGGTACATGCCTGTAATCCCAGCAATTTGGGAAACAGAGATGAGAGGACCATGAGTTCAAGTCCAGCCTAGGTAACATGAGAGCCTGTTTCAGAAAGAACAGCAATGCACACATCTTTCATAATGCCTCATAATTATACATTGTTAACCTTGTAAATTTTAGAAGCACAAAAGCATCATTTATCACGCCTCTCCCACCCCTCTTTGTTTTCTTGGTACTGTGGATTAAATCTAGGGGCATTCTACCTCTGAGTTACACCCCTTGTAATTCCCCAATCTTAGCTTTCCAAGTATTGGGATTATAGGCATGCACCATTGCATCTGGCTCCTGACTTCTCTTAAAAGACACTATTATGCTGGGCGTGGTGGCACACGCTTGTAATCCCCGCGCTTGGGAGGCTGAGATAGGAGGATTGTGCAGGTTCGAAGCCAGCCTCAGCTGGCTTAAGAGACCCTGTTTCCAAATAAAATATAAAATAAGTCTGGGAGTGTAACCCGGAGGTAGAAGGCCCCTGGGTTCCGTCCCCAGTACCACCCAAAAAAAAAAAAAAAGACACTATTAGTTTTTCAAAGCAGAGTACAGAGTGTGAGCTTTGACCCAGAAGAACGACATTCCTGTCATAGCTTAAATACTTACTTTTTTCGTGGCCTTATTATTTCTTAACATCACTGTGCATAGTTTATCTATCTGAAAGTCGGGACAGTAATACCTTGTGAGTTTGTTGGAAAGACTAGAAACAATATTTATAGAGGTCCTGTCACAATGCAAGGCCTGGTTATAGTGACTTCTTGATATAAGGTAGTGCCGTGGCATTCTGTGCTTCCTATGGCATTTGCTTCACTAAGAATAACAATAACTGTGTAAGTTTTTAAACAATATCAAATGCAAAAAACCACTTAACATTGTATTGCATTAGGTGTGATTCTTTTTGTCTTTGTCTTATAAAGTTTAAATGTTTTATTTAGTAACATAAAAATTTTAAATAAATTTTGTTATAGCTCAACTTCTTCAACTGCTTCACTCTCAGGGAACTCGCCCAAGACTGGGACCTCCGAGTGGGCAGTTCCTCAGCCTTCAAGATTAAAATATCGGCAAAAATTTAATAGTCTTGACAAAAGCATGAGTGGATACCTCTCAGGTAGGCAGCAGACGGTGCTTAAGAGTGGGGGAGAGAGTGCCTGTTCAATGGACTTCTTTTGAAGCAAGTGTTATTTGAATTGGTCCTTCATAACTCATGTAAAGTTTTAGTACATTAGTTAGTACAATTGATTAGTACACTGATTAGTATGATACAAATATTATAAATTATATAAAATCAAAAGATAGATTCAACTTGAGTGCTACCTTCAGTGTTCTTACAGTTAAGTTGAACACACAGGTATACACCCAACATTTTGGAAAAAGACCTAGCTCTAGTGTATTAGACCACCTACTGTGAGCTTTGCAGTGAAGGAAGGAAGCCCAGATCACCAGGGTAGTACGAGAACTGAGAACTGAGAACCCTCCTCCTCACTGGGCCTTGTCTTTGCTCACCCTTACCAAACCTCTGCTGTAGCTCAAACGTGCCTATGAGATTGTACTTTAGACTCCCATAGAACGCTCAAGTCCAGGCAGGACGTTACAGCAGCGTAAGATAAATGTTTAAAAATAATAGAACTTTAAGCCAGGCATGGTGGCGCACGCTTGTAATCCCCACGCCTGGGAGGTGGAGACAGGAGGATGGCACAGGTTCAAAGCCAGCCTCACTGGCTTAAGAGACCCTGTTTCCAAATAAAAATATAAAATAGGTCTGGGAGTGAAGCCCGGAGGTAGAAGGGTTTCCAGGAACCCCAGTACCACCAAAACAAAGATTAGTACAGTTTGTGTGTGTACTGTAAGCATAACAGTATAAATAGGTTGTTTTGCCAGGCGTGGTGGCGCACGCTTGTAATCCCTGTGCTTGGGAGGCGGAGACAGGAGGATCGCACAGGTTCGTAGCTAGCCTCACTGGCCTTAGAGACCCCATTTCCAAATAAAAATATAAAAATAGGTCTGGGAGTGTAGCCTAGAAGTAGAAGGGCATCCAGGAACCCCAGTACCACAACCCTCCCCCCAAAAAAAACCAAAACCAAAATAAAATATATAGCTTGTTTTGCTTTGGTATCTGAAGGGCAGTGACTGGTGAGCCAGCTGGGACTTTCTTCATACATGCCACGTTATGTGAAGGTTGCATAATGTATTGTTTCCAGAGAATATTATTCTGGGACTTAAAAGGATAAAATACATCTGTAGGTAAGGGCAGGGTTTTCTCTCTCTCTTTTTTTTAAGTAGTTACTGCTAGTATACTTAAACTAAACAGCACCCTAAGTATTTGAAGACTGGGCTGACTGAACTTACACATGTATTGGTCAGTGCATGGATCTAGTTTTCTTCTTTCCTTTAAGCCCACAATCTTTCATTTACTCAATTAATTCATTGGCTCAGATACTCCTAAATCACACATTGAGAGTGGCCACACTCATCTCAGGAATACAAAGGAGAGGAAGACATGATCCATCCTCAAGCATCTGTAGTAGCACAACTCACGTAAGCACAGGGTTTGGTCAGTGGTTTGAAAGTGCTGTGGTTAATACAGATGAGAAAGTCACTAACTCTAAGGATGAGAGAGAAGGTTTCACAGAAGAGATGACATTTGAACTGGATCTTAGAGTATAAATAGACTACCAGGCAGAGTGCATGGGCATTCTAGGCAGCAGAGAGGCTGTCCAGAGGGTTGGCAAACCAAGAGACTAAGAGTTCACGGGAGCTTTTCTTCGTAAAGTACTCTGCCGGCTTTCTTAGCCCTTTGTATTATTCAGACTTTGCCTGAGCTCATTGAAGTCTTCCAGCAGTGCTTTTAGCCATTTACATTTCTGCTTTATTTTGTCTGCTTTGCTGCCTAATGCAAAGGGATCTGTCTCCCAGGAATCTTTGTCCAAGGGCTAAAATAATTACTGAACATTTTTTTCAAGTTTGAAATAGCCTTCAGTTTCTGTTAGAAAAATCCCCCTTTTAATACAAAGACTTGCTCAACTCTCATTTCCTATTTGAAATCTGAAGAGTGATTAATAGGATGAGGCCATGAGCTTTTCCAGTGTTTTTTCTTACATGGTTTGTATTAAATGGTTAGATTAAAGATAAAGTGAAAAAAGCCTCAAAGTTATATAAAATAAGCAGGCAACTGCACGTCTACTACACGGTGGCTCCAATGAGCAGATACTCTGTGCTCAAAGCTCATGGCCCTGTGGGCTGCTGTACCGGTGCTGGCTCTGCAGTCAGATCTGCTTCTGAGGAAGTGACTCACCCCGTCATGTGCGTAGTTGGGTTGGGCAGGCCTTGACTTGCCTGGCCCAGAGGAGGGGCCAGTGGCTCAGGCCCCCGGAGGTGGGGCAGAGCACCTGCTTTGCTGACCAGGAGACCATCCCCGAGAAGCCGTGGTTTCATGCAGGGCACAGCCAGCTCAGCTAGCTCAGCTCAGTGGGCTTACTACACAGGAATGACCCCGGGCTTCTGTGTGTGTTTCCCTGATGTGACATTCCAGGTCAGGAATTCTGTTGCAGAAGTATGTTTTTGATTACTAAGGGAGAGAAAAGAAGGTAAATATTCACTGAGTAGTAAACATTTGAAAAATGTTAGCTATTATCAGATGCTATCACATAAGTTCCCATTGTATCTTAGATAGAGGAGAACTTTGGAATCCAACTTCATTCATTATTTTAGCAAATATTGTTAAGCATTGGGTTATTAAACTGATTAAGAATGTCTACAGCCATACCACCCTGAATGCGCCCGATCTCGTCTGATCTCGGAAGCTAAGCAGGTTCGGGTTATACATTAGTGAATAAAGCAGCCAAGGTTTTGGTCTTCTTAGAACTTACTAGCATGATAGGGGAAGCAGACAATAAAGAGATAAACAAGCAAATAAAAGTTACATTACAAATTGTGATAGAATATATGAAGGAAGCAGAAAGGATAGTGGCCGATAGGGTGGACCCAGAAGACCTTTCTGAGAAAATGATACATAATTTGAGACAAGATGGGGAGTACTCAGATAATCAAGGACGTGGAATTGTAGGACTTGGTATTGGATACGGTATACAGGAGAGAGCATCAAAGTGGCTTTTGGATTTCTGGCATGAGCCACTCGGTGGGCAGCGATGCCATTCATAGAGAAGGGGAGTAAGGGGAAATCGTTTGAGGTGAAAACTAGGAAGAGGGCCGTAGAAGGGGATAGGGAAGTTCTGTAAAGTTTTGTGCTTACGTGGTTTGAGATGCCTATGAAATATATAAGCAGGTGTTTGGTTAGATGTAGGAGTGTAAACTTACAGGAGAGGTTTGGGCTGTGGATGTGCATTAGGGGATCTTCCAGGTTCTAGGTGCTTGTTTAGAGAAGTAGATGTGAATACAGACAGCAGAGTGCCCAGGACAGAGGAATGACAACACTTACAGATCATACAGGAAGAGGAGGAGGAGGGCCAAAGGAACACTCAGAGATCAGAGTGCAAGGCCAGAGAGCGCCCATGCTCTGCCTGGCAGCTGGCTCTTCTCATCAGCCACTGTGCGTCTCTACTGCTGATTTGATGAAGAACATGGGGAGCCTTGATCTCACTAATTCTAGATTGTAACTCCTTGGGGAAAGGACTATTTCATTACTCCTGAATATTCAGTATCTGGCACATGGTAATAACAGTTTGATGTTCAAAGTTCCCAGAATAGTAGCAGTGTATTTTTCACAGGTATAGTTATTTGGGCTCACATGACTAATTGTTTCTTTATGGTTTTCCCATTCAATCAGGTTTTCAAGCTAGAAATGCTCTTCTTCAGTCAAATCTTTCTCAGACTCAGCTAGCTACTATTTGGTAAGTTTGTACATTAATTATGATTTTTAACGGCACACCTTCTATTATGAGAAAGATTGTTTCTGGAGAAAAAAACAAAAGTAATTGTTTTCATAAAAATTAATGTCTTTGGAGAATCAGAATATCTTGTTTTCATTATATAGGTAAATGTGATTTGATAGGTGAATTGAATGTGAAATATTAAAGTCCACCTTCTCAGACTGGGTATTTCCCATTTTATTTCAAAGTTTCTTCCCTTTTTCTCTTGTGTTTTTTTTTTTGTTTGTTTTTTGTTTTGTTTGTTTTGGTGGTACTGGGATTCCTGGAAACCTTCCACCTCTGGGCTACACTCCCAGACCTATTTTTTTATATTTTATTTTATTTTTAATTGGAAACAGGGTCTCTTAAGCCAGTGAGGCTGGCTTCGAACCTGCGCGATCCTCCTGTCTCCGCCTCCCAAGCGCGGGGATTACAAGCGTGCGCCGCCACGCCCAGCTTTCTCTTGTGTTTTTCAAATTACGGGTAAAAATTAACTCACTTTTATGTACGTATATTTACATTTTACTGAAAAATGATAGCCCGGCAGCTTTACTATCATTATTATTCTTTGAAAAATAAAATTTATTCAGATAATATTTTATTTTCCTTCAAATAGACTTTTTTCTTTTTCCTTTCTTTTCTTTTCCTTTTTTTTTTTTTTTTTTTTGATACCAAGGATGGAACCCAGGGGCATTCTACCTCTGAGTTACATCCCTTGCCTTATTTTTTAGTCATTTTATTTTATTTTATTGATGGTACTGGGGTTCCTGGAAACCCTTCTACCTCTGGGCTATACTCCCAGACCTATTTTATATTTTTATTTGAAAACAGGGTCTCTCAAGCCAGCAAGGCTGGCTTTGAACCAGCGCGATCCTCCTGTCTCCGCCTCCCAAATGCTGGGATTAAAAGTGTGCGCCATCATGCCCGGCTGTCAAATAGACTTTCTAAATTGTGAATTCTCGCATTTTCTTTAGGACTTTGGCCGACATTGATGGTGATGGCCAGCTAAAAGCAGAAGAGTTTATCCTTGCTATGCACCTCACAGACATGGCCAAAGCTGGACAGCCGTTACCACTGACTTTACCTCCTGAGCTCGTCCCACCGTCTTTCAGGTGAGTGTCTCCAGAAAGCAAGAGCCGTGGTTTCCATCACTTAGCAGGTGTGCTTTCACTTTGTCATTCCTGGGGCCTGTGCTCTAGTATTTCTAGTGAAATACTTGTGCTGGTATTTGATTTTAATTTTAAATGGGTTACATTGGAAAGGAGTACATATTAGAAATAAGGGTGTTTTGACCATGTGGTAGATAAAGAAACAGATAACTAAAATAGCAATTAGCTGAATCATAATTTGAATCCAAATCTCTCTGGCTTGAATATTCAAATGCTGCTGTACATTTTAACTACCATGCTGTGTTTTAAATATCTTTACTATTCTAAATATTAAGTTGCTCTAATCATTGGTAGTTTATATTTTCTAATCTAAAAGTTCCCCGATCTGCATGATGGTAAATTTGTTGTTTACTTTTCTTAGAGGAGGAAAGCAAATTGATTCCATTAATGGAACTCTGCCTTCATATCAGAAAATTCAAGAAGAAGAACCTCAAAAGAAATTACCAGGTACCATAAGTGTCTAAGTTGTACGTTTATAGTGAGCTCTTTAAAATTTTATTTTGAAATGCAGATGAATATTTAGAATTTTTATATTCTTAAATTTTTATATGTTATATGAGAAAGCTATATGGTGGGTGGGATGAATTTTGATGTCATTAAAATAAAGGTAGGAGAGAGATGTCCAAGTTAGTTTCTCCTACTTTAGGCAGAATTATTAGAGCATGCTATATGATGAAATCATTAAATATGTAAACTTTTTTTTTTTTTGGTGGTACTGGAAATGGAACCCAGGGGCCTTCTACCTCTGGGCTACACTCTCAGACCTATTTTATATTTTATTTGAAAACAGGGTCTCTTAAGCCAGCCGAGGCTGGCTTTGAACCTGCGGAATCCTTCTGTCTCAGCCTCCCAGGCACAGAGATTACAAGCGTGCTCCACCACGCCTGGCAATACGTTAACATTTTTAAAAATATTCATTGAGCCAGGCGTGGTGGCCCACACTTGTAATCCCAGCATTTGGGAGGCTGAGACCGGAGGATCGTGGTTTGTGGACAGCCTCAGCTACTTAGTGAGGCCCTCCATAACTTAGTGAGACCCTGTTTCAAAATAAATAATAATAGCCGGGCGTGGTGGCGCACGCTTGTAATCCCAGCATTCGGGAGGCTGAGACTGGAGGATCGCGGTTCGCGGACAGCCTCAGCTACTTAGTGAGGCCTCTGCAACTCAGTGAGACCCGGTTTCAAAATAAAAGGAAAAAAAAAAAAATAGGGCAGGGGGTGTAGCTTGGAAGGTCAATGCCCCTGGGTTCCATCCTCAGACCCGCGCAAAAAAAAATAAATAAAACAATGTATAGCAACACAGCTTTGGTTGTCCTTGAAGAAAACTGAGAAAAACTCGAACCAGTGTTTTGACTGTCGGGGATAGTAAAGTTACTTATCTTTTGGATGGATTCAAACATCAGAGTTAGGGTTTTTTTTTTTAAGAATATTTTTTGAAAAAGCAAATGTTTTCCTATTAACATTTGAGTTGAAATTATCTTTAGAAATAGCCAAAGAATGAGAGTGCTCTAGTGATTTCATGGCAGTGTGTTAAACTAGACAGCGCTCTAGGCTCTTACCGTGTGAAAATGCTTACAGTGTGCCTTCTTTAGTTACTTTTGAGGACAAGCGGAAAGCCAACTACGAGCGAGGAAACATGGAGCTGGAGAAGCGCCGCCAAGCTCTGATGGGGCAGCAGCAGAGGGAGGCAGAGCGCAGAGCCCAGAAAGAGAAGGAGGAGTGGGAACGAAAACAGAGGGACTTACAAGAGCAAGAACGGAAGAGACAACTGGAATTAGAAAAGCGCTTGGAGAAACAGAGGGGACTGGAGAGACAACGGGAGGAAGAAAGGAGGAGAGAGAGAGAGAGACGAGAGGTTACTTTTAAGTTACTTTATTTCCTAGGCAAACCCTGTTTAATAAATGTCTACATTTCATTTAGTAAAAACATTCCTGTTTTTTCATTTTGGTTTTGCCTATTCCTCTGCATTATTCATTGTTATTTCCAAATTGGAATCTTCCTTCCCCTGAGGAGGGAAAGAGGGTTCTTGCCTGTAAGGGCCTTTCAGGACCGGTAAGTGTAGAGACAGCATCTCTGGGGGTGATACCTCAGTCAAAGGATCGACTGCACGGTGGAGTTGAGAGAGGAGCTAAGATTCGTTGGCCAGAAGGAGGAGTCAGGCTGAGCAGGTCATTAGACAAGAGTAAGCTTAGGATTCGGATTAAGAATCCAGGGAACTGGGGCATGGGGCAGAAAGATGGAAGCGGGGAGGTGAAGGTCTAGAGAGAAATCAAAAGAGCGGCCTTGTGTCAGCCCTGGGGATGGTGTTGTGTAGTGTCCCTAGGAGGACTTGGCTTCGTCTTAAAGGGCCAGGTATGGAACACAGGAAGTTATGGTACACTGAAAAAGTGTACTTCTTTCTTTTCCAATACAGAATAGAGTGTGTAATTATTTCTCAACATTTATATTTATGAAATCATCCTTTTGCTATCAAGAGAAAAATGACTAACAAAAGGATGATCCTGTGAAGCAATCAAAAAGTGATGGATTCTGCCGGGCGTGGTGGCGCACGCTTGTCATCCCCGCGCTTGGGAGGCGGAGACAGGAGGATCGCACAGGTTCGAAGCCAGCCTTGCCACCTTAAGAGACCCTGTTTCCAAATAAAAATATAAAATAGGTCTGGGAGTATAGCCCAGAGGTAGAAGGGTTAATAGGAACCCCAGTACCACCAAAAAAAGTGTGATGGATTCTAGTATTTGGGAGGCTGAGACATGTTCAAGGGCAGCCTTATTGACTTAGTGAGGTCCTGTCTCACAAAGGGCTGGTAGTGTAGCCCAGTAGTAAATTGTCCCTCATTGCTCACACACACACACACACAAAGTAATAGGTAAATCTACTTTTGTGGGAGTCTTCAGGCCTTTTGATGAGATATGTCCACCTCAGGAAGCACTGTGGCTCACTAAGTGCTGAACACTGTCATCCCATCAGTTTTTGAATGATGTAAAATCTTTAATTTAAAAGTTAACTTTAATTCATTATTTTCAGGCAGCAAAACAGGAACTTGAGCGACAGCGTCGTTTAGAATGGGAGAGAATTCGTCGGCAGGAGCTTCTCAATCAAAAGAATAGAGAACAAGAAGAAATTATCAGGTTAAACTCGAAAAAGAAGAGTCTTCATCTTGAGTTGGAAGCGCTGGTATGGCTAAAGTTTAAGTAGAGTCCATCTGAATATGCTGGTTAACCTGTTGAAAAGGGAATTGTTTTTTATATCTCATGAATAAAATATGTTCTAATATAAGTTACATTTTCAGATAAGCTTTTTAACAATCTGGTATAATTTATTGAAAAAGGTTAGAGACTTGGAATGCAGAGAATAATGTTTCTCAGTTCAGACGCTGATGAACCATCTACTCTTAGGCAAAGCGTTTTTCTCCTCTGTGTCTCACTTTGTCCATGTATAAAGTAAAGGATGTGTTAATTTAATAATTTTCAATTTTCCAAATCAGTTTCTGAAAGATGGTCTAGAGAAGATATTTCCAAACAGGCAGCCACACATTTATCTGCTCTTTTTTTTTTTGTGTGTGGGTCTGGGGACAGAACCCAGGGGCATTCTACCTCCAAGCTAAACCCCCTGCCCTATTTTTTATTCTTTATTTTGAAACCGGGTCTCACTGAGTTGCAGAGGACCTCACTAAGTAGCTGAGGCTGTCCACGAACCGCGATCCTCCAGGTCTCAGCCTCCCGAATGCTGGGATGACAAGCGTGCGCCACCACGCCCGGCTATCTCCTCTATTTTTATTGGTTTTGTCTAAGATTTTCTTGAGTAGAAGGATTCTACTGAACTGGATATATAGCTCAGTGGTAGACTGCTTGCCTAACATGTTCAAGTGTGTGGATTCAATCCCCTGTACATCAAAACTTGTTAAAAAGAACAGTAATTTAAGAACTATTCACCTCAGTGCGCTCACAGTTTCTTCTAGTTCAACAGTACAGTAGTTCTTAGTTAATACGGGTCACTGTATTACAACTTTTTATGTCAGAGGGTCGAGTTGTTAAAAGACTTTGTTTGAAATGGAAGATGATAAGTTAAAAGGACTAGAACTATTCTACTACAATCCTAAAATCCCGTAAGCCTGACCTGGCCGTACAGTATAATTTTGGAAAACTGCACGCCTAGCAATGTGGTAGAGTCAAATTTAAATCTTGTTTAACTGTAGTCTACCATTTTATTTGATTGGCTTGAATAACATTAAATATTTTTATTAGCACAATATTTTTAGTTATTTTTTATTTTTTGCACACAAATGAGTACATATATACATAATTATCAGTCACACCATGTGCTACAAAAGAGATGCAAAAACCTTAACCTCTTTTTTGGTACTTGAAAACCAGTTCAAACTGTCATGTGGACTGTTTTTCCTTAAAAATGCAGTGGGAGAAGACCTTGAGATTGATTTCTTTTTTCCCCTCAAGCACTGGGGCAGTACCAGCACAGTGATGTAGGTTAATGCGCAGCATCTGGAAAGGTCCAGACCTGTACTTCCACACGTTGAAAATATAATGCGAGCTCTTGGATGGATTGTAGCATATTCCTTATAGTATGTGTTCTTCAAATATGAAACATACTCTTCAATAAAGCTGGGGTTTTTTTTTGTGATTTTTTTTTTTTAGCCAGGGATCTTATTTCTCCTCATTTCATTGTATTGGTTTGCTGGGCTACCATAACAAAATACCATAGCCTTGGTAGCTTAACAACAGAAATTTATATTTTTCACCGTCTTCCAAGCTAGAAGTCCGAGGTCAAGGTGTCTGCAGGTTTAGTTTCTTGGGAGGCCTCTCCCGAGGCTTGATGGTAGCCACTTTATCCCTGTGTCCTCGCCTTGTCCTATGTACGTGTGCCTCTCTGGTGTCTTATGTCAAGATGTTCTCTTCTTATAAGGACATACTGGTCAGATATGATTAGGGCACACCCATTTGACCTTATTTGACCTTAATTACCTCTTTAAAGATCCTCCAATACAGTCACATTCTGAGGTACCAGGGTTAGGACTTCAACATGTATTTTGTGAGGGACACATTAGCTCATAACACCCTACCTCACTCTTCTTTGGCCCCATTGACAATCTGTTTTTTCCCTACTCTTCAGGAAAAGGGAAGGAAGGGTCTTCATTGCTCAATGAACAGAATATAGGAAAAGAGAATCGCTGCTGAAAAGTTCCTTTGGTTTAATTATAAGAAATTAGAAAGTAACCTTGAGGGTAGAAGTAGAAGCTAGAGAAGGTAATGTAGAATGCCACATGCTAACATTTATTCTTCCTTTTTCTTTGAGCTTGATGTAAATAAGTGCTCAAGTGCTGAGTTCAGAAGAAATTCAACATGTTACATTTGTGCTTTCTCATCTTAACACACAGGCTCTTAGCATGATG
The DNA here is from genome assembly GCF_963383645.1 of Muscardinus avellanarius. Classification (NCBI taxonomy): domain Eukaryota; kingdom Metazoa; phylum Chordata; class Mammalia; order Rodentia; family Gliridae; genus Muscardinus; species Muscardinus avellanarius. The sequence continues at coordinate 18,971,218 of NC_137801.1, read as the reverse complement.
TATTTTCTGCTAATAACTCTTGAGTCAACAGACACAAATCTAACACAGTCTACTTAGCTTTAGACATTATTTCAGACTGGTTTGAATAGTAAATGAAATTTTAAAATTTTGCTAAATAAAAATATTTTTCCTGGTAGGAACATCACCTATTAGCACTTATTTTACTACATATTTTATGTGATTTTCCTCCAGAATGGCAAGCACCAGCAGATCTCGGGCAGACTTCAAGATGTTCGGCTCAGAAAGCAAACTCAAAAGACAGAGCTGGAAGTTCTAGATAAGCAGTGTGACCTGGAAATAATGGAAATCAAGCAACTTCAACAAGAACTTCAGGTATGTTTTTTATTGTTAAATTGTCCTAAAACTTGCAGTCATTAGCTCTTCCCAGAAGAGTAGTTGCACTTTGAGGATTGTGAAACTTTTCAAGTCTCTGACAGGCCTATAATATAATTACACACAATATAATATGCAATACTAATCTTGCGTGATATATTATTATTTTTTTTATGCGGTACTAGGGATCGAACCCAGGGACATTCTACCTCTGATACACCACCAGCCCTATTTTTTATTCTTTATTTTGAAGCAAGGCCTAAGTTGCAGAGGACCTCACTAAGTAGCTGGAGCTGGCTGTGAACCTGGATCCTCATGTCTCAGCCTCCCAAGACTGGAATTATAAGCATGTGCACCAAGCCAGGGTTGTGTGATCATTATAATCAGGCAGTCCATCGGCTCCTAAAACTCTTCTAGACATTGGATTAAGTTCTGCCTAATATTGTTACATAAATGAATATTTATCGCTTTGAGTTCTAAATCTTCAATAAAAATGTTCATATATTTGTCTTGCTCTGTCCCTGCTGCTTTTGTAGAACATCTTAGACTGGGCAAGTTATAAACACCAGGAATGCATTAATTTCAGATCTGGAGGCTGGGAATTTAAAGATCAGGGCGCCAGCTATTCAGTGTCTGATGCAGGCGTGCTCTCTGCTTCTAAGGTGGCATCTTTTTCCTGTCGCAGAAGGGGCGGGGCAGCTCCCTCAGCCTGGTTTATAAGGACATCCATCCCGTTCATTAGGGAAGAGTCCTCAGGATTTAATCACCTTCTAAAACCCTACCTTTCTTAACCCTATTGCATTGGGAGTTAGGTATCAAAATAGTAATGGGGAGCCACCAATACTCATACCACAGTGCACATTAAAGTAAAACCTTTGCCATGATTTTAGGAAATCTTGATTTAGTTACTCTTTTCAGAATTGTGGTGAGAATGTTGAATATATCCCTCAGAACCTGATCTTTACTCGTGGAGAAGATTCTGCTCTTTACTTGTGGAGTGGGTTTTGACTTTATTATTGTTTGCAGAATAGGGGCTATAGCAGCATTCTTCATCTCTGGAGTCCTCTTACCTAGTTTCTCTTACTATATGGAATTGGCAATTAATTAGTCTTTTCCCTTTATACGTATAGACAGAAGCCAAAAAAAATTCTTACCTGACTTAAGCCTGTTTCTTTAGTTCTCCTTGAGTCTTTAGTCCCCCTCGGTTACACAGGTGTATTCTGAAGTGCCATGGCCTGCTTGGGTACCCCGTCTAGTACAGGGGCCTGAGACTTCGCTTATTCTTTAACCTATTAAAATGCCAAAAAGTATAGGCTTCTGGGCACACTTCATTGGTTTTCTTTAATGACCTAATTTTAGCCACTCATTCCTTAGTGTATATTTTAATGTTCACTTTTTAAGTCCTTTGTGATTTTATTCTAGTTTACTATAAATTACAAGTATGTTGCCAAGCATGGTAGTGAATACCTGTAATCCCAGTACTTGCAAGGCTAAAACAGGAGGATTTCAGGTTTGAGGCCAGGGCTTGGTAACTTAGACCCTTTTTTTTGTTTTTTTTTAAGGAGGAGAATGGGTGTATAGCTCACGTGTAAAATGCACCTGGGTTCAAAGTAAAATGCCCCTGGGTTCAAGCCCCAGTAATGTGTGCATGTCTTCACACACGCACGCACGCACGCATGCACGCAATAAATACATAAATAAGTAAATTAGAAGCATGTTACAACTGTATTTTTTCTGTGCTAAGTTTCAAAAGTAATTAAATCATTTTTTTAAGTTTAATAAAATTCAGCATTACAGAGTCTTAATCAGGTATTACTTTTTCTTTTTATAAGGAATACCAAAATAAGCTTATCTATCTGGTACCTGAAAAGCAATTATTAAATGAAAGAATTAAAAACATGCAGCTCAATAACACACCTGGTAAGTCTCTTAAGTTGTGCTTCGTCTCTTATTTTTTCCAGAATGATTGTATTTTCTGTTATTTTTTAAAATAGCATTGTTCTGTGGTAAATAACATTTTAAACATGATCTAAAATTGGCTCTAGCACAAGACTACATGTACATTTTGTCAACCTGCCTTACTGTAAAGAACTGGTCAAGACAAGACTTTCCTATGAGACTAAGCTTGGGATTCTAAGCTCATGGCACAGAGCAGTGGTAGGCCAAGCACATGGTGTGTCCTGAGAGGCTAAGCTTGGGATTCTAAGCTAACATGGTGCTTGATTTCATTAAAATTGGCATTAAAATATGAATTATTAGTGATGCTCATTGTTATGACTAAAGCGGAAATAGACAGCTATAAAACTTTACCGATAGACCTAAAATATTTTTGACTAGAAATATTTTACATTTCTTAATGAACTGGCTCTATACTATACTATACTATATTATACTGTACAGCTATACTGTCAGCTCTCTTTGGATTCATTCATATATTCAGATCCTTTTCTTTCTTCCCTCTCGCCTTTCTTTCTTTTTGGATTGAACCCAGTGTGCATTAATATCTCTGAACATATCCTAGCCCTTTTTATTTTGCAACAAGGTTTTGCTAAATTGCTGAGGCTGTGATCCTCTTGTTTCAACCTCCTAAGTACTGGGATTATAGGCATGCACCAGCGTGCCCAGCTCTGTTCAGGGGTGTGTGTGTGTGTGTGTGTGTGTGTGTGTGTGTGTGTGTGTGTGTGTGTATTTTGGTGGTACTGGAAATTGAACTCAGGGACACTCTACCTCTGAGCTACACTCCCACCCTGCTTTATTTTTTTATTTTGAAACAGGATCCCACTAAATTGAGAACTCTACTAAGTTGCAGGCACTAGCCATGCATCTGTGATCCTCCTGTGTCTGCCTCCCAAGCACTGGGATTGTAGGCTTGTACCACCATACCTGGCTCCTACCAACATTTCAATGGCATTTTTCATTGAAATAGAAAAAAACTATTTAAAAATGGGTATGGTATCCCAAAAGATTCCAAATAACCTTAATCTTGAGACAGAATAATCAAAGTTGGAGATACCATACTTCCCGATTTTAAATATTAAAAAGCTACAATAATGAAAATAATAATCAAAAACATACATAAGAACAACATAGATGAATCTGGAGGAGGTTATGTGAAATAAGCCAGGCACAGAAAGACAAATGATCTGGAAGGGAAGGAGGCAGCACACACTAAGTTGCAGTTTCTCTATGTTGCCAGTCAGAAGCCACCTGGAGGCAAACGTCTCTGTGCCAGTAATGCTCGTGATCTGGTGGGGGGGCCCGACACTGGCCTCATTCCATCGCCAAGCTGCCTTTCTTCATGACAGGCCTTTGGAAAAGCAGTGGGCTGAAATGGCAGAATAGAGGAAGTCAGCACGTTCCAGTTGTTCTGTAACTTAAAGTCAAACCAGTGGAAATATTGCTTCCTGGCAAGAGAAGAAAAGCAGTCTGAACTTGGCAGAAGACAGCCTGGACTTAGCTGCCTCTGAAGCTGCACAATAAGCAGATTAACCCAGCTTAAATGGGCACAGGGCTGAACAGAGATTTCTCCAAAGAACACGTAAAAATGGCCAGCAGATATTTGAAAAGGTGCTCTACATTACTAATCACTGGGGAAATGCAGGTCAAAACTACACCGAAATATTTTCTTATGCTTGTTAGGATGGCTGTTATCAAAAAGATAAGAAGTATTGTTGGTGAGGTTGTGGAGAAAAGGAACTCTTACACACTTGCTGGGAATGTAAATTGACACAGTCATTATAGAAAGTAAGAAATTCCTCAAGAAGTTAAAAAGAGAACTACCATATAACCCAGCAATCCCAATTCTGGGTATATTTCTGAAGGAAGTAAAATCACTGTTTCAAGGGCTGGATATCGACACTCTTGTTCATTCACAGTAGCCAAGATAATGGAAACAAGTGTCCATCAGCAGGGATGGGTGAAGACCTGGTGTATGTGCACATGCACGCATATCATGGGTATTATTTGGCCTTGAAAACAAAGACAGTCCTGCCATTGTGACAGTGAGAATGAACCTGCAGGACAATATGTTAAGTGAAATAAGCCAGGCATGGAGAGAGATGCTCAATTACATGTGGAATCTAAAAAGTTGCACTTGTACAAATAAAAGGGTGGTTTTCAGGGGTCAGAGACTAGAGAGGTCAAAGGGTACATTCTGAGAGTTAAAGATGAACAAAATTTGGAGACCTAACATACAGTATGGTGACTAGTTAATAATGTTTTGTATACTTGAAATTTCCTGAGAGTAAATTCAAGATGTTCTTGCTAAAAAATAGAAGGTAATTATATAAGATATTGGATAGATTTATTTGCTCTGCTGGAGTAATTATTTCACTATCCAAGCATCATGTTGTATATCTCAAATACAGACAGTAGAAATGTTTAATTAAATGTGCCTGTCCTCTTATAGGGCAATTCTTTTACTTTCTAGCCTTTAACATACTTTGATATGTGCATTAGAATGTGTGTATGGGGATATTTATTACAGCATTTATGTAATTAGAAACAACAAGTGCTAATCAAAAAAGGGAATGGTTAAATAGCATATGGAAATAATGTAGACTGCCATGGACCATTTTATTTATTTTAATTTTTTATTGGTGCATTATATTCATACATCATATTGGGGTAAAAACTGATTTAACCCCTACCCAATTCCCACCCCATTCCTTCCCCATCCCTCCTTCCCTTGCTTGGCTTAGTGGTTGACTTTGATATGTTTAAGTACATCGTGTGTTTTAGAGATTTTTCTTCTTCCCCCCCATCCCCTCATTCATTTAGGTTGTCTTGTTTGCTCCTCTATAGGGTTTCCTTTTTCATCTAGAGTTCCTCCTTTGACCCATTTCTCCTTAGCTTTCACATATTAGGGAAAGCACCCAATTTCTTATTTTTCGTAACTGACTGATCTCACTTAGCATAATGTCCTCCAGTTCCATTCATTTCCCTGAAAATGATATAATTTTGTTTTTTTAATGGCTGAGTAAAATTCCATTGTGTACATATCCCACAGTTTTGTAATCCATTCATCTGTTGATGGACATCTTGGCTGGTTCCATAGTTTGGCTATGGTGAATTGTGCAGCTATGAACATAGATACACATGCATTAGTTTGGTAGTTTGGTTTCTTTTCTTTTGGGTAGATACCCAGAAGTGGTATCACTGGATCAAATGGTAGATTTGTTCCCATTCTTCTGAGGATTCTCCATACTGTTTTCCATGGAGCATTTTAAAGACTTAACTAGCTCTCTACATCTTGATGTTAAATTTAAAACAAGTTGCAGAGCAACTTGTGAAAAATATGCCCCCATTAAACGCCCATGGAATCAGTCACAGTGGTGTATACTTGTAGTGCCAGCTACTTGCCAGCTACTTAGGAGGGAGGCTGAGGCAAGAGGAATTCTTAATTCTAAATGTTTTATTTGATTTAAATCTTGATTTTTGTACCCTGAAAACATATAGTTAAAAATATGCATTTTGATAGTAATATTGCTGTTTTTATTTATTTTGATGTGTTCTACATTATATATTTACATCTGTTTTATTCATCTCTTCATGAATATTTTTGGAACAGTCATATAAAATGAAGCTCTCTGTTCGTACCTTCTAAAATAATGTTACTAAACAATTCAGTTGGTGCTTAATGAGTCTTTGCTATGAAGATTCCCCTATTCTTGGAGGCATGACAAGTAAATAGAAAGCTGGTTTTTTGTTTGTTTGTTTGTTTGTTTGTTTGTGGTACTGGGGGTGGAACCCAGGGACTTTTCTACCTCCAGGCTATACTCCCAGACCTATTTTATATTTTATTTGGAAGCAGGGTCTCACTAAGTTGCTGAGAGCCTCACTAAGTAGCTGAGGCTGGCTTCGAACCTGTGCGATCCTTCTGTCTCAGCCTCCCAAGCGCTGGCATTACAAGCGTGCTCCACCTCACCCCACAGAAAGCTGTTTTAACAGTACATGTTATTAGCTGGATGTGGTGGTGCACGCTTGTAATCCCCGTGCTTGGGAGGCTGAGACAGGAGGATCGCGCAGGTTCGAAGTCAGCTGCGCTGGCTTAAGAGACCCTGTTTCCAAATAAAAAGTACAAAATAGGTCTGGGAGTGTAGCCCGGAGGTAGAAGGGCTTCCAGGAACCCCAGTACCACAAAAAAAAAAAAAAAAAAAACATGTTATTAGTTGATTAATTACTTTGAGCCAGATCTCTTCTATGTCTTTATATCCATTGCCCCAGTTAATGAGGTAGATGGTATTATGACCACTGTATAGAGGACAAGCCTAAGAACCAGATTACTGAAACACCTGCTCAAAGTGGAGTTTTGTTTCAGTCCCGGTCCCTTCGGGTACAGAGCCAGTGCTTTTACCCATTTCCTTTGAGGATATTTCCAGGATATACTCTAGGAAACAGAAATGACCACTGAGGGTTTTTTTATTCTACTAGTTCATATAATGTGTGTAAATCCTTGTATTTCTCTTGTTATACCATTGACCAGGCAGTAAATGACAGACTGGTAGTGACCTGTGAACTTCTACCAAATGTAAACTGTCTGATGTTTGTATTTCAGATTCAGGGATCAGTTTTCTTCATAAAAAGTCGTTAGAAAAGGAAGAATTATGCCAAAGACTTAAAGAACAGCTAGATGCTCTTGAAAAAGAAACTGCATCTAAACTCTCAGAAATGGATTCATTTAACAATCAATTGAAGGTATCTGTCTTTATTTTTGTTTCTAGGTAGCTGCATTCTTACATCCCTTATTTTGATTGAAGAGAATGAATAACTAAAGCTATTGTTGCTATACATATTATACTTTGATCATTTATCATTTCCAGCTATGCCAAAATTGTAAGATTATTTTAATGTTCTCTGAAATGTCATATTATAAAAATGTTATAACTAACATATCATTTACTAGTTACCTTTTTTTAATGACTTTGTGCCATTTATTGGCATCTACATATTTCAAGAACAGTTGCTTTTGTCAGTATTAAAAAAACTGATGTCAGCCAGCATGACCTCAGGCGATATTCTGAAATGGAAAATTTTAAAGTTTTGTTAGTACAGGCTGCTTTAACACGCAAAAATATTTTTTGTTACAATGTAATTTAATTAACCTTTATGAGATAATGCAATGATCAGTGACTTCCAAAGCAGAATCTGGCATTCTAAACGTTGCATAAAAAGTTCCCTCCTGACTCATTGTTTGCTGCACTGGCAGAGCAGATGCCCAGAGCATGTTGTGTGCTTATCTTCCCGTGCAGTTTAAGTTGTATACTGAAGCCATGCCTATAAAAAGAGATGATAACAGCTGAAAACCAGACTCATGGCACATAAATCAAATTAGGGAATAGACTCAGTTATATGCTAACTGGGCATAAAGTTTTCAGAGCATAAGGTGTTACATAGCACTTATATAAAAATCTATTTCTCTATGCGGCTTTTATCTTGCTGACTTATTTAAGATAATGTTAACGCCAAGTATGGAGTAAGCAGTGTGATAAGATACCATGGTGGCTTCAGTAAAGTAGGAAAAAATTGAGGTGTAAAATGTTAATTGAACACTTTTTACAGCATATATCTCGCATAAAAATATAAAGAAAACAAAATAGTTTGTCATTGATGGTCAAACAAGTCAGCCATTATCTTCCTTACATTTAAAAAATCTGTACATAGTTTAACTGGCTTTTTATCTGCCTTATCTTACAGTGTGGGGATATGGATGATTCTCTTCTTCAGTGCCTTTTGTCTCTGCTAAGCTGTCTCAACAACCTCTTCCTCTTACTTAAGGTTATTTTCTAATATCTTTCTCTTTTTTTTTTTTTTAGTTACTTTACTGTTTCCTGTTTTCTTTTTTAACTAGACTATTCTTTGCTCTTATCTGAGTATCTTTGTTTGAAATAACATACAATAAAGACTTTTTTTCTTTCTGCTTGCTGGAATATCCTTCTGCTGTCCAAGTGCCTGTTTGAGTCTAATGCCATAATTGAGGATGGTTGCCCACAGTAACCTTTCTTATAAGGTGCCAACTGGTTTTTGTGAGTTTGATTAATGGGATGATTGGTAATTAAATTCAAAGGAAAATCTAGGAAATGTACGATTAAATCACTTGCCTATATGACTGAGAACCGTTGCTTAAACTTATACTTTCTGAAATCTAGGGCAAGGTTATATCACCTGTGCACCAGGCTGCATATTATTTCTCCCATAAAGAAATTAAAAACCCAGTAATACAAGGCAGCTTTGCTTAGGCTAGTTACCAGGTTTCATGTTTAGATGTGCTTGTACTTCAGATCTAAACATGCAATTTTATGTATAAATTGTTCATTTTGCCACATACTACACAGAGTATTTTAAATACTCGATAAATTTCTACTTTAACATAGTTTAAAGAACAATGCTTTGTATTTAGTCATTTGCTTACCCCAGTAGATTTCAACTACAACTTCTACTCAGTACTAAAATGGATGGCGATAGGCAGCTTCATATATATTTATTCCACAGTAAAGACAGGAACATTATAAATACCACTCATCTGTTACCTAAGCAAAGGTAGAGGAGATTGGAAAGATGGCAATAGCATGGGTCCGATGTACTAGCCTTTATGGTTGTAGCGTATCTGGCCAGATTATCTGGTCTCAAATAATCTGATACAGATTGCACAGAAATTTAAACCCAAGTTTCTTCATCTATAAATTGAGATTCAGTGATGATTTGTGGACTGTGCTCAAGTGGTCTGATCATTTAGCATTTGATTCTGCACAAGGCCAGCAGATTATTCTTGTCTCTTGTTTTACTTTCTCCTCTCTGCTTCCTGCCCTCTAGTCTTTCACTTATTAATACTTTCATCAGAGGCAATTTGATAAACTACAGGAGTGTGAAATCTTAACTGTCAGAATGGTCAGGAGACTTGACTTGTCACAAAAAGCAAGAAAAGAGGCCTTCTGTAGTGATAAGTAAACATAGTACTGAAAAATATCCATTGATTTTTGTCAACAAAGACACTTTCAAAGGCCTTGCTGAAAGTGTCATTTCAGTGGAGTGGAAAACAAAAATTGGATCGCAGTGTATCCAGAATAAATGGGCGTAAAGGAGGGGTTGAGGAAGAACAGCTCTGAGGATCACAAGAAGGGAAAACTTGGGGGCTTAAAAAACACTATAAAGAGAGAAAAAAGGAATGAGAAAGAGAGAAATTAAGATTGAATATAAAAAAGTGATGATTGATAGAGCCCAGTTCCTAACAAAGTAGATTAAGATGAAATCCAGAGCATGGATTAAAGGAATAAAAATCCAGAGCATGGACTAAAGGAATAAAAAAGCACTTTCAGTGTAACAGATGGGGAGAGGATAGATGTGAATGCAGTTAAATTTGCTCGTGGGAAGTTGGAAATCGACAGCCTCAAGACTTTAAATTAGAAGTAAATTAGACCATCGCTAAGAGTCTTCCTGGGTAGGTGAGGACATGAAGTAAGTACTTACTGAGGCAGAAGAGGGAGGGGTGCCTGTGCTGGAGGTTTTGCTGATTTTTGAGATGGAAAGATCTGGCCCAATGGCTTAATGAAGTAAGGTTTTTAGCAAGAAACGAGAATGGCTGGAAGATTTCAGAGTTTTCAGGAAAATGAAGTAGGCATAAGCTGGGCGTGGTGATACACGCTTGTAATCCCAGCATTCGGGAGGCTGAGACAGGAGGATCGCAGGTTCATGGCCAGCCTCAGCTACTTAGTGAGGCCCTCTGCAACACAGTGAGACCCTGTTTCAAAATAAAGGATAAAAAATAGGGCTGGGGGTGTAGCTCAGAGGTCAAATGCCCCTGGGTTCCATCCCCAGTACTGCAAAAAAAAAGAAAAAGAAAAAGAAAGAAAGAAGTAGGCATAAATAGACATCTTGGTGGGGTAAGCAGGCATGCAAACTTAAAGGAAAGCAGAAGTATATTGAGCAATGTTAAATGCCTCTTTGAAGTTGGAGGTCATGAATTAAAATTGAAAAACATGCCTAATTATATGCGTTTTCTCCACCGATGTTTAGTTGCTTAGGTGTAAGCACACAGAAGCCTGATGAAATAGGTTCATGGTTTCACACAGGTCTGGAACAAGCCAAGAGGGAAGAACAGAGGAATTACAGATCTTTGCACAAGAATTATGATAAAGATAAACTGAAATAAGAGCTGGGCATGGAGGTGCACATCTGTGATCCCAGTACAAGGGAGACTGAGGCAGGAGGTTCACCGGTTTAAGGTCAGCCCCAGCAACTTAGCTAGACCCTATTTCACAATAAAAAATTAAAAGGATTAGGAGTGTAGCTCAGAGGTAGAATGCCCCAGATTCAATCCCCAGTATAAAAAGGGGGCAGGATATGTTTGATTTAGTGGTGTTTGTTTGTTTATCTTTTTCTTTTTTTCTTTTTTTCTTTTTCTTTTTCTTTTTTTTTTTTTCTGTGGGTCTGGGGATGGAACCCAGGGGCATTCAATTTCCAAGCTACACCCCCTGCCCTATTTTGTATTCTTTATTTTGAAACAGGGTCTCACTGATTTGCAGAGGGTCTCACTAAATAGTTGAGGCTGCCCGCGAACCACGATCCTCCAGTCTCAGCCTCCCTAATGCTGGGATTACAAGCGTGCGCCACCACGCCTGGCTGTGTTCCAGTTTCTGATGATGACAAAACTCAGAGTATACAAATGAGACTGGTAGATTAAGTGAAGTAAAAAAGGTTACTGGTGAGGAGTCAACCTGAGAGTTGAGGTGGTTTTTTGTTTCTTTGGTTTGGTGGCATTGGGATTAAACCCACACTCTCATGTATGCAAGGCAAGTGCTCTAACCCTGAACCACACCCAGCCCGAGAGCTAAGGTTTTGATTGCGTCATCTCTGTGGATGTCCAGAGAGGTCGAGAGTACTGAGTGTGGATAAATGAGGATTAGTGGCCAGATCATCAGTGGGTAGCAGTAAAAAGGAAGATGGAAATGGGCATGCTGGCGTGTGCCTGTAATCCTAGTACTTGGGAGGCAGGAACAGGAGGACTTTGGGTTCGAAGCCAGCCATAGCAATTTAGAAAGACCTTGTTTCAAAACAATAAATAGGAGTGGAGGTTTAGATCAGAGGCAGAATGCCCCTGGCTTCAGTCTCTAGTGCCACAAAAACAAAAAAGAAGAAAAGGAGGAGGGAAGGGAGAGTGGTAGTGCTAGAGACTATGATCCTCAGAAAAGCATAGTCTGTAGAGTGAGGAGAAATAATGGTCTGGGAATGGCAAGGAAAATACTACAGTTATCTCCTGACCCTGATATACTAGAAAGAACTAGAGGAAAAGTACGTAGAGCTTGAGGAATCAGAGGTAAAGGAGTTTCCATTCAGAGAAGAGATGTGGATATGTGAGACTCTCCAAGTCACAAAGAGGAAGTTCCAGGAGAGTGGGAAGGCTTGAGGAGAGGGTGAGTGGGGAATTGAAGTCGAGCATGGGATGAGATCCAAGTGAATAAGGATGACAAGAAGGCCAGATCTGTTAGAGGTGATGGGACCAGGCCCACGGGCACTTGGTTTAATGATGTGGCTCTCTGGGACAGTTGAGCATCAGGAGTGACCATCCTTTAGACTACTGGCAGCGCCGGGCGTGGTGGCGCACGCTTGTAATCCTCGCGCTTGGGAGGCTGAGACAGGAGGATCGCACAGGTTCGAAGCCAGCCTCAGCTACTTAGTGAGGCTCTCAGCAACTTAGTGAGACCCTGTTTCCAAATAAAGTATAAAATAGGTCTGGGAGGATAGCCTGGAAGTAGAAAGCCTCTGGGTTCCACCCCTAGTAACACACACACACACACACACACACACACACACGCACGCACACACACACACATAGACTAGTGGCAGCAATAACAGAATTATAATATTTGATTATATTTTAGGAAGTTATGTTTTATTAGACTCTATAGTATACATGTACAGAATTGATGATTTTTACTGTTTGGGTAAAACCGCAGGAAGAAAAAGGGCAGTGCTGGTGGGTTTAAAGTACCGTGTGAATGTGTGCCATTGTCAATATGATCCACATTATGATGTGAAATTATAGTGTACCAGTAAAAAAAATAAAGGTGAGACATTGAACAGGCTATATTTATTTTAAGTTGTACATTATTCATCTTTAACAGTGAAATGCATTAAAAAATACTGGCCTAGAAATCTGAAAAAGTATTAGTCCTATTAAGCCATTTACTAATTATGTACATATTTGTCATTTATCCTCCAAATGTTGCTTCTTTCACTGATAAAATGAATGAGAGGATTTGCCCTGTCTTCTTTGCAGAGTCTTATGATAATTAAATGAATTAGCATAAATACACAGAATTGTCTTGTGAACTCCTGTGTGCTATACAAGTGTTTTTGTTATTAGGAAAGGGGCTGTCCAGAATCCCCAGAACATCTTTAGTATGTTGGAAAGCCACCATTATTAACTGTGGATTATGATTGGGAAAGTGTTTTTTCTTAGGGGGAGAGTAGACTCTGTCAACACCAAAACTGTGGTTTTCTCCAGGGCGTTGGGTCTTATCCTATGTTCTCAAGGATCTGGGATAACCTTTGTTACTGGCAAGGTCAGATTTTGTCAATAAGACTAATTTAGGAGCAAGGAACACTAGTCCTGGGGATTGTAAGTCAGACCTTAAGTAATCTACATGTACTCAATGTTAGAACATTTCAGGTCTGCTGACAGGGTTGTGCAAATGGAATTAATAGTAAGCCCTGTGAGACCACAGAGCTGCCGGGAGGCCTGCGGTGGGAACACTGGTTTCTAAAGCAGAGCCTCTTACACTTTTTTCTCTTTTTTTGTGGCATTAGAGGATTGAATCCAGGGACATTCTATGTATGAGCTACACCCCCAGCCAGTTTTATTTTTTTGTTTTGAAACACAATCTTACTAAGTTTCTGAGGGTCTCAGTAAGCTGCGGAGGCTATCCTCAAACCTGCAATCGTTTTGTTTCAGCCTCTCAAGTACTGGGATTATAGGTGTGTGCCACCGTGCCCAGTTTCCTAATCATTTTTATGCTATGGATTATTTAACAGTTAAGTGAAGTCTCTAGACTCCTTCTTAAAGTAATATTTGAAGGCACAAAATCAAATACGTAGAGTTATTTTTCAAATTATGTCATAAAATATTTTTTTAATTGTGATATATTTATATATGTGCTCCTATATTAACAAATACCAAGGTTTAGTAACAGATACACTGTTTTGAAGTCTGGATACGTATGATGTATATATCAGTTATCTGAAACAAAAGAAAATATCTGTGATTCTGTAAGTGAAAAATGTTACAAGGACAGGTAGGTAATATTAATTTATTACTTATATTTGAATCAGAAAGAAATGCCACATTTCAGATAAAAAGTAAAGGTTAAGATTAATTTTGTTTTATATGAGTTTATGGACCTCTAAATTTTGTTTAAAAATTAATACTTAGAAACTAAATAAAACAACCTAATAAAGTGATCAGATAATATCAAAATGGAACAAACAATGTTATATGTCTTTCCTAATGATGTAGGATACTATCTGAGAAAGACTACTTTTTTTTTTTTTTCAGGAATACTTAATCCAAGTCTAAGTGTGGAGAAATAATCAGAGAAACCCAAATTGTGATTTGGTTGATAAAATAGCTTATTAACCCATACTCTAGAAATGTGAATCTTACAAAACAGAAAGCTCTTGTAGGTTAAAGGAGACTAGAGAACCATGACTAACAAGTGCAGTGCATGATTCTTGATTGAATCATGGGTTCTTAAAAAATGTCAAATTTAAGGCTCATGCTTACACTCTTAGGAAAGTTTTCAAATATGAGCTCTGTATTAAATAATATGTCACTGTTCAGTTCCGTTAGTGTGGTACAAGGACTAGCGTTGTAGATAGGGAGGAGGATGAGATATCAAGGGTGAAGGCAATCACTGTCTACATCTTTTTTTTTTTTATAGTTTTGAAAATTTTCAAAATAAAAAAGTTAAAGAGAAAACTTAGAGTTGTTTGTGAAAATGAAACAGTCAATATATTTCAAAGTTATAAAGGTAAGGCCGGGCGTGGTGGCGCACGCTTGTAATCCCCGCACTTGGGAGGCGGAGACAGGATCGCGCAGGTTCGAAGCCAGCTGCGCGCGCTGGCTTAGATGACTCTTTTTCCAAATAAAGTATAAAAAATAGGTCTGGGAGTGTAGCCTGGAGGTAGAAGGGTTCCATTCCCAGTACCACAAAAAAAAGAAAGAAAGAAAGAAAGAAAGAAAGAAAGAAAGAAAGAAAGAAAGAAAGAAAGAAAGAAAGATTTCTCAGTGATGGCACTGTTCTAAAATTAACTTATTCGGGGCTGCGATGTAGCTAAGTGGCAAAGTGCCTGCTTTGCAAGTGTGGTGCTCTGGGTTCCATCCCCAGTCCCCAAAAAAAGACAAAAAAAGAACCCCTTAAAAAAAATAAGCTAAAATTAATTTATTCAATGCTTACATTAACCCTGTGACAGAGGTACTGTTACCATTCACATTTTGTTCTCACAAGCTAGTAGGTGGAAGAACAGAAATTCAAATCTGGAAATGAGAGTTACTTTAAGTGATTATTATAGTAAGGGAAAAGAAGGTGTAGATTTATAAAGTAAGTGTTCAGCTTAAGAACCTAGAAAAAGCTGGGCGTGGTGGCACACACTTGTAATCCCAGCATTTGGGAGACTGAGAAAGGAAGATGGTGGGTTCGCGGACAAACCTCAGCTACTTAGATGAGGTCCTTTGCAACTCAGTGAGACCCTGTTTCAAAAAAATAGGGCTGGGGGTGTAGCTCGGAGGTAGAATGCTCTCGGTTCCATTCCCTGTACCGCCAAAAAAAAAAAAAACCTAGAAAAAAATCAAGTACAGTGGCCCACACCTGTGATCCCAGTACTTGTGTTGCTGAGGTAGGAGGATTTAAGACCAGCCTCAGCAACTTAGACCCTATTTCAAAAATAAAAAGTAAAATAGTGTAATAAAAAGTAAAGCGAGTGTATTTCAAAGTTAGATTACCCCAGGGTTCAATCTCCAGTACCACCATACACACACGCACGCACGCACACACACACACACACACACACACACACACACACACACACACAAATTTCTGGGGAAGATTAGCATCAGATAGATAGATGGATAGATAGAATAATAGAACGAGCCAGCCAATGAAAGTGGAAGAAAATTAGTAAAACAGAAAATCAAGGAAGTTAGGATTAATTTTTAAAGACCATTTAGAGTAACAAACCTTGGCAAGATTGATTTTTAAAAGAAAATAAGCAGCAATAAACAAAAATCAGGAGTGGAAAGGAAATACAGCTAAATATGCCACAAACACCAAAAGACAAGCTATTGTGACAAATTTTATGTACAAAAATTGAGATGAACAAGTTATAATTTTCTAAAACTGTCTGAAGAAATGAAATATCTAGATAGTTCTACCTATTTAAACATTTAAAACCTATAGTTTGAAGCCGGGTGTGGTGGCGCACGCTTGTAATCCCCGCGCTTGGGAGGCTGAAACAGGAGGATCGCGCAGGTTTGAAGCCAGCCTCAGCTACTTAGTGAGGCTCTCGGCAATTTAGTGAGACCCTTTCTCCAAACAAAATATAAAAATAGGTCTGGGAGTATAGCCTGGAAATAGAAAGCCTCTGGGTTCCACCCCCAGTACCAAAAATAAAAATAAAATCTATAGTTTGAAAATCTTCCTTAACAGAATATCCAGACCCAGTGTTTTTACTGTAGGAATAAGTAATTCCGTTCTTATACATCTGTTTCAGAGCAGTGAGAAAAAGGGACGCTCAGAACTTGCCGTATGAGCCTATGATCAACCTAACATATAGGAAAGACTGTAGGCCAGTTTAACATGGGGCAAAATATCTAATAGTAAAAATTTAATTAAGAGCCGGGCGTGGTGGGCACGCTTGTAATCCCCGCGCTTGGGAGGCGGAGACAGGAGGATCGCGCAGGTTCGAAGCCAGCCGCGCTGGCTTAAGAGACCCTGTTTCCAAATTTAAAAAAAGTCTAAAAATAGGTCTGGGAGTGTAGCCCGGGGGTAGAAGGGCTTCCAGGAACCCCAGTACCACCCCCCCAAAAAAATTAGTCTACCATAATCAAGTTGGATTTATCTCAGCCATGCAAAGATGGTTTAACATGTAAAAATGTTTCATTTTCTATGTAAAGTGATTAAGAGGAAATATACAGTTGTTTCTTTAAATGCAGAAAATGTATTTGTTAAAAATTTAGCATCTATCCATAATTTTAAAAAACCTACTAGAAAACTAGGAATAGAAGCTCTTGAATCCAAAAGAGATGTTGTGCCATTCTCAAGATTAAGAACAATTTTTTCATGAGTTTGTTTGTTTGTTTGTTTTGTGGTACTGTGGATGGAAACCCGGGGACATTCTACTACTGAGCTATACCCCCCAGCTCTATTTTACTTTTTACTTTGAAACAGGGTCTCACTAGGTTATTGAGGCTGGCTTGCAAGCCTGCAATCCTCCTGTCTCAGCCTCCCAAGTACTGGGGTTATAAGCATACACCACCATGCCCAGTTTGTTCATAAGTTTTGATTGGTTTACTTTTTCTTAGTTAATATTTGTTTTGTTTTGTGGCACTGGGGATGGAACCCAGGTGCATTCTACCTCTGAGCTACACCCCCAGTCCTATTTTTATTCTTTTTTTGAAACAGAATCTCACTGCGCTGCAAAGGGCCTCACTAAGTAGCTGTTTGTTCACCACGATCCTCCTGTCTTAGTCTCTCCAAATGCTGGGATTACAAGCATGCACACTACTCCTGGCTGTTAACCAGTATTTTTAACCAGGATCTCCCAGAATCAGTAACACTAAACCCAGAGGAATGACACCAAGGATAAGAATTTCTAGGGTCTCTTTAGCCAGGTAGAGAATATGTTTTGGCGATCATGTGGTATACTTCAGATCTTAATTTGCTCAGACTACTTGTTTATGCACTTTCATTCATTCAGTATTCATTAAAATATCCACACTATACCAGGATCTCTTTTGGCTGGGGACACCTTGATAAGACAGTCCTGTTGTCAAGAAACTTACTTTGGTGGGAAAGTCATCACACAGTCAGGAGACTCTGACTATGCTAGAGGGATGCACACAGCCAGCCTTAGGAGCGGACAGCGAACTACTGATGCTGGAGGAATGGGCTAGTTGAGGAAGTTGGAACACTGTCTTAAAGGGATCAGTCGGAGGGTCAACCCTGCAGCCAGACTAAGGTCGGGCATTCATTTGTCTGCTCTTTATACTCCTTTAAAACTTAGTACTATCCTCATTTTGTTTTTTGCTTTAGCCAATAATAATAGCTAATACTTATTGGAAACTTACTATGTGGCCTGTGCTACTGAAAGTACCGTATTTACATTAATTCATTCTACTGTCACAACTCTGTGAGGCCTGTTCAGATGAGGAAACTACAAAATAACGTTCCTTAGAGCTAGTCACTGACAGCCCAACTCACACCGTGGTGGTCCGAATTCCAGATTCATGCTTCTTAACTAAACCATATTCCTTCTCCATGTACTGTAACCAGTGCATTATTTTACTTCTCAATAGAATTTAGAGAAAAGTGCAGCAAATAAGACCAGAGCATCTGAGCGCTCTGAATGCAGCAACGTGTGTTACTGGCTTTATGTTGCGAATGTTTTTACTCATACATGTCGGACAAGGTCTCTGAATATAACACTAAGAGCAGATCTGCCATTTCCGTCAAGTTACTTATAAATTGTTTATTTTTTAAAAGAAATAGAGTTTGGCTTGGCTTTAATGTATAGTTATTGTGTTTTTGTATACCCCAAAAACATTACAATATACTTTTATTGGTGTACTGTGACCATGCATCCTGTTGAGGTTCAGTGGGATTGAAACAAACATGTATAGAGCACCCTGAGCCTCGCCTCTCGGTAGTGTCCCGAGCCTCGCGCTCTCGGTGGTGTCCCGAGCCTCGCCCTCTCGGTAGTGTCCCGAGCCTCGGCCTCTCGGTAGTGTCCCGAGCCTTGTGCTCTTGGTAGTGTCCTGAGCCTTGCCCTCTCTGTAGTGTCCGGCTCCCTCCTCTCCACCCACAGTATTGGAAGCCTACTGTTACTGAACGCCTCACGGATATCCATAGGAGTGTTTGACTGTTTCCTTCATCAAGTCTCCCCCTTTCCCTCCTCACCCTCCTCCTCAGATCCCCTTCCACTGCTATCCTCTTTTATTTGAAGTCTCCTCACCCCGTCTCTCTCTAGCTTCCACGTTATGAGAGAAAACACAGGACACTCACTTTCTGAGACTAATTTCACTTAATGTACTATCCTCTAGTTCCATCCATTTTCCCGCAAATGACAATTCTTTCTTCTTTGTGGATGAACAAAATGCCATTGTGTGTGTATATACCACACTTGGGTAACGTCCGTCTGTTAGCAGACACCTAGGCTAGATTCATGACTTAGCGACTGTGAACTCTTCTGCTATACACACGGATATGCATGTGTCACTCTAATATTCCGACCTCAGTTCCTTTGGAAAGATTCTCGGGTGGTCCAGCTGGGTCATGGGTGGTCCCACTCCTAGTCTTCTGAGGACTCTAAGTTGATCCCCATGGCAGTTGAACTAATGGGCAGTTCCATCAACAGGGTTGTTACGAGTTCCTGTCTTTTCGCCTGCATTTATTATTGTGTGTATTCTTGATTGCCATTCTAATGAGCTTCTAATGGAAGCTCGGTGTAAACATTTTTATATATTAGTAAGAAATTTGTATTTCTTTGAGAAGTGTCTATTCAGTTCAGTTGCCCATTTTTATAGGGTTATTTGTTTAATGTTAATTTTTAAAATTCTTTGTATATTCTAAATATATCAGCTCTCTATAAGAGGAATCGCTTGCAAAGATTTTGCCCCGTTTTGTAGGCTCCCTCTTCAGACTCTTGATTGTTTGTTTTGCTGCACAGAAACTCTTTAGTTTAATGGCATCCCGTTTATTGATCCTCATTTTTACTTTCTGAGCTTCAGGGGTCTTATCAAGGAAATATCTATCAGTGTCTTTATGTTGGAGAGTTGGTCCTGTTCCCTCTTCATAATTACAAAGGCTCTGGTCTGATTTCTAGGTCTGTGATCCATCTTAAGCTGACTCTTGTGCAGGGTGAGAAATTAGGGTCTAATTCCAATCTTCTATATATAAATAATCAGTTTTCCTAGCACCGATGTTGGAAAGGCTATCTTTTCTCCAGCATTAGTTTTGGGCGCATTTGTCAAAAGTCAACTGGCTATAAATAAGAGGATTTATTTCTGTGTCTTCTGTTTTATCGAAAAAAGATCTTTTTTTTTTTTTTTAATTAAAACAGCCCAAATGCTGTCTAGCTCCTACTTTTGCAGGGAATTTCTTTTAATTACTTTAGAGGTTTTTTGTTTTGCTCTTCTCTCTAGCCTCCTTTTTAAACTCCAGTGTTCAGGATTTTGTAGATGACAAATGAAAGAAATCCAGTTCCAAATGGTAAAGCTAGTCAATGGTTATTGGAAAATGCCAAGATGATTGGCTGAATCCTCAGAAGAGCTGCAGCAATGGACAACCCTCGGACACGAGCTGTGGAACCGAAGATCCATTCCACCTCATCTCCACTCTTTGCTTCTCTCTTTCCTGTGTAGACTTCATTCCTCCCACTCACAGCTTACCTGGTAGTGTTGCCATCCCACGTTCACTTTACTTCAGTGTAATGAGCCCGGAGAAAGACAATCTTCTTTCTTCAGCACCTTTTCACTGTATCTGTATCCCAGGAAAAATATGGGCTGGCTTGGAGCATATTCATGTCCTTTAGAGCAATCATTTTGATCAGGGAGGTGAGGTGCTATGATTGATGGCTGCTGAGTGAGAATGGAAGAGTGCTGAGCCTGGGACAGAAGATCAGCTGCCCAAAAGAAGAGTGCTCTTAGAAGGGAGAAAGAAAATGGGGAGCAGATAATCATAAGTTTCTGCTAAAGTACTAATCTAAACCTCACATTTGGGATTTGGAGATTGTGAACTCTTTGAAGGCAAAGATACAGACCTAGGAACCGGGCGCTTGAGATTAGATCCCCTTTGAACCCTTTATGGCTCAGAATACATTTAAAGCCTCAGTAAGTCATTGTTTATTTCAATTCCTGTTTGGAATACTTCTGGGTAGTTTGGCCTATTTTAATCATGGTTTTAAGCAAACATTATCTTATCCATACTTAGTTTGGACTAAATTGTTTAATAATTCCTTCTGTGTTTAGTTCAAGGTCTTATTAGACGAAAGTTATTGGTAACTTGGTTAAACTACATATATATAAAAAAGAAAACAAAGTCCTTTTTTTTTTTTTTTTTTTTTGCGGGTCTGGGATGGAGCCCAGGGGCATTCGACCTCCAAGCTACACCCCCTGCTTCCCGAATGCTGGGATTATAAGCGTGTGCCACTGCACCTGGCGATAACAAAGTTCTTTAAATATTATTGCAAGCAAATTGTTTCCTCATAGTTTAATAAATTACTTTTTAAATGAAAACTGATATTTCAAATTATTGAACTGATCTATTAAAGAATCTGTAGTTCTTAGAAATGGACTGGTGTGAAAGTAGCTGGTTTGAACCTCTATTTGTCTCAGTGACTACAAGGCTTAAATACTTGTTATATTCAGGTTTTAAAAATCATTTATTTTTAAAACATTAAATTTAGTTTAACTTGCTTTAGGATGTTTGTCTTTTAATGAAAATGTCTCATTATTACATGGGATAAAATATTTAAATAATTCAAGTATTGACTTTTTTCCATTTTATTCATAGGAACTGAGAGAAAGCTATAATACACAGCAGTTAGCCCTTGAACAGCTTCATAAAATCAAACGTGACAAGTTGAAGGATATTGAAAGAAAAAGATTAGAGCTGGTACAGAAAAAGAAACTAGAAGAGGAGGCTGCAAGGTAAGATTACTGCTCGTTCTTCATCTTGCCCACAGCTCCTTCCAGGACAGCAGACCAGATTAGTTGTTCACACTTTCATTTCATTCATCTTCCTTGCACATTATCGTACCCTAGTGGAGGGAAGAAATCAGAACAGAAGTACGCGTTAAAAAAAAAAGAAAGAAAGAAAGAAAAAAGTACATGTAGTATCTAATGAGTCCAAAGCTGAGTTGTAGTCCTACATCGTGGTTGGCTTAGCCATTTGCCCAGGTATGCTCCATTCTTGTCCCAAGCTATTGATAGATTTTCACACTGCAGACATGGCCTTTCTACCTTTTGTCCCCTTTCTAAGGCATCTGCTGGCAGTGGACCGGTTTCTCATTCACTAATTCTTGCATAAGAAAATGTACCAGAATTTAATGAACTTTCTGATCTTTTCTTTTTTTCCCTACTACATATATGGTAAGCATTGTGATAATGCTGTTTATAATGGATTGAGAAATCAAATGAAGACCAGTAGGGTCATTCTAGGCTTGGGACAGTGTCAGAGAAAATTATAGAAGGACTGGGAAAGGGAATATTAGTTGTAATGAAGTAGGACTTCAAGAAAAGCATTGTCCTCAGGGGGCATCCAGATTCCAGCTACAGACGCCTCTGGAGGACACAGCCTGTGATGGGATAGACAGCGTAGGAGGGTTTGGGAAGGGTAGAAAGGAATCGAGCTGCAGGGTAAGAATCAGTAGTATGGAGCGTAACACAGTTTGGGAATGAAGAGAAAGGATTAGTAACTAAGGGCTCACGGTTTTTGTTTTATCCAAGATTTCAAATTTTTTCAGAAAATAGGAGGTACGAACCTGGCCACAGTCAAGACAGGGTTTCCACTTTGATGGAGTACAAATGTTCCCCAATTCCCAGGTTATATTGGGCCACAATCCCTGCCCCTCTTTTGAGGCTTGTAGGAGGCACTAAATTTAGTAGTGGCCACTATGCCTCTGAGCAAGGTCAAAATACAGGCCAAGGAGAGCTATGGTATGCATCAGTTTCTAACACTAATTAAGTCTGATCACAGGTCTTTTTTTGTGTGTGTGGTACTGGGTGTGGAACCCAGGGGCTTTTCTACCTCCAAGCTATACGCCCAGACCTATTTATACTTTTATTTGGAAATGGGGGTCTCACTGAGTTGCTGAGAGCCTCACCCAGTAGCTAAGGCTGGCTTCGAACCTGGTTTCATTTAAACTCCCCCCCAACCTTGGTTTGGAAGTTGGCGGGCAGGAGGGAATTGGAAGGTGTAGAAAGTTGTCCATCATAATCCCCTGCTCACCCATTAGTCAAGGTTCCCTTTGGATTGATTGGTTGATTTCCCTTCATCCCTAATCCCTACTGTTTCTCCCGTTCCTCTAGTAATGCCTCTGTGCTAGTTCACCTGCTTACAGAATCTTTTATTATGTTCTTCTTGGTGGTACTGGGGTTCCTGGAAGCCCTTCTACCTCCGGGCTACACTTCCAGACCTATTTTATTTTTGGAAACAGGGTCTCTTAAGCCAGCGCGTCTGGCTTCCAACCTGCGTGATCCTCCTGTCTCTGCCTCCCAAGCGCGGGGATTACAAGCATGCGCCACCACACCCGGCTTTATTATATTCTTATTTAGTTTTTTGTAAAAGTTTAGAGCAAGCTGGGCGTGGTGGCGCACGCTTATATTCCCAGCATTTGGGAGGCTGAGACAGGAGGATCTGGGTTCTCAGCTAGCCTCAGCTACTTAGTGAGGCCCTCCACAACTTAGACCCTGATTCAAAATAAAAAATAAAAATTGGACTGGGGTGTAGCTTGAAGGTAGAATGCCCCTGGGTTCAGTCCCAAGCACCACACACACACAAAAGTTGAGAGCATTATACAAACTTTCTTTTTCAAACTTTGTTTTATTTAAAGGAAAGCAAAGCAAGGAAAAGAAAACTTATGGCGAGAAAGCCTTAGGAAGGAGGAAGAGGAAAAACAAAAACGACTTCAGGAAGAAAAAACGCAAGAAAAAATTCAAGAAGAGGAACGAAAAACTAAGGAGAAACAAGGCAAGGATATGAAAAAAAATAAATTTAGTTTTTCTCATCTTAGAAAAGATCTTTTAAACTAAAGTGAGAAGTGTATATACTTAATAAAACAGACTGAGGATAGAAATCTTAACCCAGTGGGAGGAAAGGTTCTTACCACTAACTGACTAAAAGACCCTAACGTGGCTTTCAACGTGGAAGAAACTTGTTTTTAATATTTTATTCTACCAATATAACTAAGCTATTTGTTTTAATAAAATTGTAGTAAAATTTTAAGTCATTGCACAATGCAGTTTTCTTATAAGGTAACTGTTTATACACCTCAGAGTTCATTTCTAAAATACCTTAATATTATTGCATCCTCTTTTGAATGCATAAATCTTTGAATCCATATTAAAGATGTAATTGTTTTCTTTTGTTTTGTATTTTCATTTTTTGTTTTTTGCAAACTGAAGAAAAGTAAAGTGGGCGTGGTGGCACACGCTTGTAATCCCAGTACTTGGAAGGCTGAGACAAGAGAATCACAGGCTCCCGGCCAGCCTCAGCTACTTAGGCCCTCCACAACTTAGGCCCTGTTTCAAAATAAGGAATAAAAAATAGGGCTGGGAGTATAGCTCGGAGGTGGAATGCCCCTGAGTTCAATCCACAGTACTACAATCAATCAGTCAATGAAAAGTAAACTATTTTTATTCTTATCAAGTAAAGTGTATCAGTAAATTTTATTTTTCCCTTAGAACTATATTGATAAATCTATAACTCTTTCTTAATCCAGCCCTGTTTACTTGCTATCTTATTTGTGACCTCTCTTTCTGTGCTTTCCTTCCCTGTAATAGTCTTACCTCCACAGATCAAACCATGCCTCTCCTTGCTCAGCTGCCACCGCCTCCTCCTCCTTCTCCTCCTCCTCCTCCTCCTCCTCCTCCTCCTCCTCCTCCTCCTCCTCCTCCTCCTCCTCCTCCTCCTCCTCCTCTTCCCTCCTTCTCCTCCTTCACAGCGTGCCCCAGCTGCCTCTCCCATAGGTCCCCATGCATGCCTAGCCTGCAGGTCAACTGCCTCCTGCCTTACTTAAAATAAATATCCTTGTTTGCTTTTGTATTGGTTATATGACTAGTCATGATACTTAATCCTAACGAGTCTGCAGCAGATGGATTTTCATTCTGTTTGATACTCAGTATTGCTCTTTTAGATTTTAAGAGCTCTTTATTGAGTCATAGCAAAGATGTACTCACATAAAAGCAGCAAATTATGACAATTATCTCTTCTTTAGGTGAGACAGCTACTGCTTTGGTGAATTACAGAGCATTATACCCCTTTGAAGCAAGGAGCCATGATGAGCTGAGTTTCAATTCTGGGGATATAATTCAGGTAGGAAATGAAGCCTTTTTTCTCATGAATAAGCTGAATACATTATAGTATATTGCTTTTTATGATAATATTGACTATAATTTTTCATAGTTAATTATCTTTTTTTTTTTTTTGGTGGTACTGGGGTTCCTGGAAGCCCTTCTACCTCCGGGCTACACTCCCAGACCTATTTTTTACAATTTTATTTGGAAACAGGGTCTCCTAAGCCAGCTCGCACGGCTGGCTTCGAACCTGCGCGATCCTCCTGTCTCCGCTTCCCAAGCGCGGGGATTACAAGCGTGCGCCACCACACCCGGCGTTAATTATCTTTTTAAAATAGTTCTTATACATTACCTCATTTGGCATAGGACAGTTATTACTACTACACATTCTAATCAGGGAAGATTAGACTCTTAAAGTTGTAACTCACTATATCGCAGTGCCAGAGTGGGACACGAGTGCACACACATGCATTCTGGTTTCTAAGACAAGTATTCTTTGCACTGGGCTACGTTGCTTTACATTATAAAAGGTGATACTGACTTTGCTATTTTTATAAGTTATTAATAAATGGTGATATTGACTTTGTTATTTTTATAAGTTATTAATAAAATGTTGAGGGGCTAGTTATTTCCTGACAACTGTTAAAAGAGTTGAATAGCCAGGCATGGTGGTGTATGCAGGATTCCCAGTTCTTGGGAGGCTAACACAGAAGGAGTGCAAATTCTAAGCCTACCTCAGCAGTTTATCTAGGTCCTCGGCAACTTAGTGAAACCCTGTTTCAAAATAAAAATAATATATGGCTAGTGGTGTAACTCAAAGGTAGAATGCCCCTGGGTTCAATTCCTAGTACCTTAACCCCTGAAAAGAATTGAAGGAATTAGGTTCTGCAGACATAAATGGAAACATTTGTTCCTTGGAATAAAAGGTTTTTGTATTAGCACAATTTATGTAAAATTGATGAATAAGAGAAGATAAAGAGAATCATGTTTGATAGAGCCATTATGATAAAATGAAAGGGTAGAGCCATAAACTGGGACTTTAATCTCTGTGTAGTATGTAAATTCCATATCAGTGAGCCATTATTAAAAATAAAAGAATGAGTGGGGTGGTGCATTTCTGTGATCTCACCCACTTGGGAGACTGAGGCAGGAGGATCATAACTTTGAGACAATCCTGGGCAAGTTAGACCCTGTCTAAAAATAAAAGCCGGCATTAGTGGCACACGCTTGTAATCCCAGCATTTGGGAGGCTGAGACAGGAGGATTGCGGTTTGTGGACAACCTCAGCTACGTAGACCCTTTGCAACTCAGAGAGACCCTGTTTCAAAGTAAAGAATAAAAAATATGTCTGGGGGTGTTGCTCAGAGGTAGAATGCCCCTGGGTTCCATCCCCATTACTGCAAAAAAAAAAAAAAAAAAAAAAAAAAGATAAAAATAAAGGGTACGAATGTAGTTCAATGGTAAAGTACCTGCCTAATATTCACAATACTCTGGAGTCAGTTTCCAATTACTAACACACACACACGCACACACACACGAAGACTGTAATAAGAACAGAAAAAAAATAATCTTTTTTTTTTTTGTGTGGTACTGGGGTTCCTGGAAACCCTTCTACCTCAGGCTACACTCCCAGACCTATTTTTTATACTTTTTTATTTGGAAACAGGTTCTCTTAAGCCAGCGCAGCTGACTTTGAACCTGTGCGATCCTCCTGTCTCAGCCTCCCAATCGCGGGGATTACAAGCATGCGCCACCACTTCCGGCTAGAAAAAATAATCTTCAAACCACAATAATAATTACCTATAAGAAATAAGAAATTAACAAAGTACATGTAATAAGCAGAACATTGCATGACTCAGATATGAAAAGTTTATAGTTACAATAATATAAATATTAGATTGAAACAATTATAGTAAGATTTGCTTATTTAGAAATACAGAAGGTAGGCCAGGCGTGGTGGCGTGCGCTTGTAATCCAAGCATTTGGGAAGTATGGACCGGAGGATGGTGGTTTGCGGACAGCCTCAGCTACTTAGCGAGGCCCTTCGCAACTCAGTGAGACCCTGTTTCAAAAAATAAAAAGACTAAAAAATAGGGCTGGGGGTGTAGCTCGGAGGTAGAATGCCCCTGGGTTCCATCCCCAGTACTACAAAGAAAAAAAAAAAATACAGAAGGTGATGTATAAGAAACAACTAAGAATGGCAAGATACTGCAGGGAGTGTGTCGGGGCTTAGGGAGCCATGGAGTAGGGAAGGTTGTTTTTCATCGTAACTCTGTGTATTGCTGTTTATCTTCCTAAACTGTTTTCATATATTAATTTGGAAAAATATTAGTTATAATTTTAAAAGACCGTTATCAACCATCGTAAATAGTAACCTAATAATTTGTAGAAAATGCCAAATAATTTATAGATAATGTCTCAATCACTAGAAATTATAACCTAACAATTTGTAGAAAATCCCTAATGTTTGTAGAAAACGCCTTAAATGAGTTTAATTCTGAAAATGAGAATGTTATGCCATATATATTATAGTATTATGTACTATCATAGAATGCATTTTTCCACTGTAAATGTGTCAATTCCTAAGCATAGGTAACCCTTCTTCTTTTTTTTTTTTTTTCCCCATAGGTGGATGAAAAAACCATAGGAGAACCTGGTTGGCTTTATGGTAGTTTTCAAGGAAATTTTGGCTGGTTCCCATGCAACTATGTAGAAAAAATGCCATTAAGTGAAAAAGCAGTGTCTCCTAAGAAGGCCTTACTTCCTCCTACAGTATCTTTACCTGCTACCTCAACTTCTGAGTGAGTTGTGAGCTAACCGTGGAATTTATGTAGTTCTGCCAGTTTGTAAACGCTAACACACGGTTGTACCAACCTGACACTTCATACCGTTCATTTGGGCTGGACTCTCCAAAAGATAACCTTTGCTCCAAATCTAATACTGAAACTTAGTAAATGGAAACATAGGTCAGTGGTTTGTTCATGAATTCTTTTTTTCCACAAATCTGTTTAAATGCAGTATGTATAACATACAAGTGAGTCGTATATTAGTATATACTAGTGGAGCGTATGTTAGTATATAGATTCTAAACAAATATACTTAATAAAGCGTTCTGTTTGCAGACCACTTCCTTCAAATCAACCAGCATCAGTGGCTGATTATCAAAATGTAACTTTTTCAAACCTAACTGTTAATCCATCATGGCAGAAAAAATCAGCTTTTACTCGAACTGTGTCCCCGGGGTCTGCATCACCTATTCATGGACAGGTATGTGGTCTGATCTTTGTGTGCTTTTACTCTTTGAATTTGCTCCTGATTCCTATGAAATAGAATGAAGACTTTGTACAAAGGCATCATTGCTCGTTTAGCCCGTTTGTAGCCTTCGGTTTCTGTTTCTGTTCATTTGTGATGTGAAATTGGGGAATGATCACTTGGAGGATTGCTAACAAATCATTCCCATGGTATCAAGAAGATTTTAGTGTGAGAGGTTTTTTATTGTTTGGTCTTAAATTATTTGTCAGAGCTGGGCGTGGTGGAACACACCTGTACTTGAGAGGCTGAGACGAGAGGCTCACAGGTTCAAGCCAGCCTCAGCAATCTAATGAGGCCCCTGTTTCAAAATAAAAAGGGCTGAAGGTGTGGCTCAGAAGTAGGACACCCCTGGGTTCAGTCCCCAGTACCACAAATAAATAACTTTGGAACTCTATTTTATATATATACTTAGCCTCTGATTTAGATATAGACATTTCAATTTTAATACATTAACCTTATTAAAAAGAAATTTCAGACTTTATCAGAATAAAGTCTAGATTTCACCTTCAACTCAAAGATGTTCATTGCATAATTCTAGACTTTCGCTTTTTATTATGTGCTCGAAATTTAAGGAAAAATAAAATTTAAAATCTGCCATCTAGTACTTAATAATCTGATAAAGGAGATTAAAATATGAGAAATATAATAATCTAAAAGCCCCGAGGATGTGAAGAGGAGAGAGCAGACCGTTCAATCTGTAGGAACTGGAGCAGGCTTCATGAAGGGAGAGCGTTTGAGCAGGACCCTCAAAGGTAAACCAGGTCTCAGCAAACAAGAGTCATTCAGTGAAAGGTCAGTTTGGGAAAAGTCACTGAGGCATGTTATCAGTGTGTTTTGAGGAAGCAAGAATTGCTTATAAGTATAGCTAGAACACAGGATTCATGGAGGAAGTACCAAAAGTGAAGTAGGGAGCCAGGCAGAGTGGTGTGTGCCTGGAATCCCAGCACTTGAGAGGCTGAGACAGGATCACAGATTCAAGACCAGCATGCAATAATTTAGCGAGACCCTAAAAGAGGACTTAGAGGTGTAGCTCAGAGGTTAGAATACCCTGGGTTCAATCCCCAGCATCACCCCAAAACTAAAATAAAATGTGAAGTTGGAGAGATAAGGGTTGAGGTTTATTACTAAAGCCTTTAATACCATACTAAGGAACTTGGCAGTGCAAAGCCAAGAGAGGTTTTTAAGAGAGGGATGGATGTGTGTGCTTAAGAAAGAGAACTCTGGCGGTCAAGTAGAGGCCAGATTGGCAGATGAAGTAAAAGGAGACTGTTAGAACTACCAAGTAAGAGGAGATGGTGCTATGAAGCGGTGCCGTAGTAAATAAATGGAAGAAGATAGATACATAAGAACATGGAAGAGTATTAGGACTTGACATAAAATTGTAACTTGTTGAGTATGAAGAAGTTGGAGTTAAGCCCAGTTCTTTGGGATCTTCATTTTGAACGATTGAAAGCATGATAATATCATTGTCTCTGGTGGGCAGTGGAGTGATGGTGGTGGGTTCTAAAACTGGAATCTTGCAGACACACAAAGTTTGCAGTATCTGTCATAGAAACACCCTGGTGGAAACAGCCAGTGGTCATTTTGACAGTTTTGGAGCTTAGGAGACAAAGGCACACTAAAAATATAGAATTGAGATCTTAGACTAAAATAAGATTATTTGGGAGAAGTCGCATGGAACTGAGCTAGAAGAGGGCTAGACAGAAGAGGAGCCCTCAGGCACCATAGAGTGAGCTTCAGAAGAGACTAGAGTTTTGGTGATGTTTACCCTGTTTAGAAATCAAGGTGAATAAGCTGGGTGTGGTGGCGCATGCTTGTAATCCCTGCGCTTGGGAGGTGGAGACAGGAGGATTGTGCAAGTTCAAAGCCAGCCTCGCTGGCTTAAGAGACCCTGTTTCCAAATTATATATATATATATATATATATATATATATGTATGTATGTATGTATATTATATTAGGTCTGGGAGTGTAGCCCGGAGGTAGAAGGGTTCCATCCCCAGTACCACCAAAAAAAAAGAAAAGAAATCAAGGTGAATAAAGGTTTTAGCAGAAGTTTTTTGGTTTGCTGGTATTAGTGTGATGGTTCAGAACCTAAATTAAAGAGTTTTAGGGTGACATTCGAATGCAAGTTTAAGACTGTTGTTTCATTAGATTGAAAACTGAAGAGAGATTTAATGTTAAAAAATATTTTAGAAAAACAAGAGGGCAAAATGGAGTATTTAGAGTACAAGTCAAGAGGTTAACTTTGTTACAAGAAGAAAACTATTCCATCCTGTGAGAGGAGAAGGAAGGGAGGAGTGGCGAGAGTGGAAGGGGGACGGAGACAGTCATCTCCATTCTCAGTGAAGTCAGTGAATCAGCCGCAGCGAGGAGGCGCCGGAAGCTGGGGGAGAAGAGACTTGTAGTCAGGCTCGCTCTTTTCATTTGCTCCCTGAGGTATACTTGATGGATTTATGAGTACTCCTTTACTACTCGCTGTTCACCTTCTGTACCCGTGAGATGTTTTCTTGCATGGTAGGTGTTCAAGAAAGCTACACATGTGTCCATCATGCATAAATTTTAAGTCAGTCAGTAGGTTAAGGTTATGTCAAGACTGCACCAAACTGGTCTACTGTTGGAACAGTATGTGATACTAGGAAAGAAATCTTGGTTAACCGTGGTCTTTTAAAAATTTTTCATGGCTTTGTATTCACAGGGACAGGTTGTAGAAAACCTAAAGGCACAGGCCCTTTGTTCCTGGACTGCAAAGAAAGATAACCATTTGAACTTCTCAAAACATGATGTTATTACTGTCTTAGAACAGCAAGAAAATTGGTGGTTTGGGGAGGTACATGGAGGAAGAGGAT
The DNA here is from genome assembly GCF_963383645.1 of Muscardinus avellanarius. NCBI lineage: Eukaryota > Metazoa > Chordata > Mammalia > Rodentia > Gliridae > Muscardinus > Muscardinus avellanarius. Next base: position 18,940,442 of record NC_137801.1, on the reverse strand, counting down.
GGTTTCCAAAGTCCTACGTCAAGATCCTTCCTGGGAGTGAAGTAAAGCGTGAAGAGTAAGCGTTCTGTGTGTGCGTTGGCGGGACGTTGGCGCTCCAAATTGTACATGTTTTTCTTTGCACTTTAAGATCCGTTGGAAAAATTCCTCTGCATGTCCTTTGGAGCATTCCTCCAGCACGTGGAATTTTGGTTACTGACTTTTTTTTTATCCATATTCTTTATTAAGTCATGTTTCATGAGGTTGGAATCCATCTTTTTTGTTCTTTTTTAGTTTTTTTCATGCCTACTAACAAATGTAACACATAGTAGCTGCTAAATCCTGTTAATGAGGGAAGAAGTGAATGAATGAACTTTCAAATGAAAAACAAAACTAAATAGGTTAGGACCTCTGACCTTTACTTTTCATTTTGTAGGGGAAGTTATCAATATCCTTACTATAAGGATAAGTATAATATAGCTATGAGTAACTGTCTCTGCTGTTTTACATGGAAGATGGTGTAAACAGAAAACCAGCCTAACATAATGTGCTGATCTTTAGAAATAAAGAGGTTTAAGCTGAGTGCAATGGCACATGTTTGTAATCCCAGGACTTGGGAGGCTCAGACAGGAGGCTCACAGGTTCATGGCCAGCCTCAGCAGCTCATCTGCAACTTAGTGACACCCTGTTTCAAAATAAAATAGGGCTAGGAGTATAGTTCAGAGGTAGAATGAATGCCCACGGGTTCTATCCCCAGAACCACCACCAAAAAAAAAAGAGATTTGAATTCTATTTCTGCTATTTTTGCCAGGCTGTAAAGAGAAACCTATTTGGTCTTCAGTTTTCTAATTAATTAAATTAAAAGACTAATATTTAAGTAACCTGTCAGTGCTGAGTTTCCTCTTTTTTTTAACTTGGATAAATTTTTAACTTAGGTAAATTTGTAGAAATTTGCTTTTCAGACTGACATGGAATTTTGGAAGTATGAAAAAATAATAAGACCAGTGTGTGCCAACACTGTGCAAGGCGGGCCCTTTATAAGAATAATCTCATTTACTCTTTGTAACATTTTATAGAGGTGAAAACTGCAGCACAAAGAGAGTAAATGTTCTAGAGGGCATTTCTTCCACCTTCCCACTCAATTATGGATCCTTTGTAAGATAAGCCCTGTAATTTGAAAGCTTACAGTACTGGAGAACTCAACACTGAACAAGGTAGTCCTTTCTCTTGTGGCCACTAGTTTTTAGTAAGCTGCTACTTTGTTCACTACCTCACTGCGTACTCTACTCATGGGATATGGAGAGCCGTGGTGGACCCCACAGGTGTCTAGAAGTCTTCTAGACTTGAAAAAATGTCCTGGATTAAGGTGGAAATTAATGTTACACTTATTCTAAGATTTCTTTTTTTTCTTTCTTGAGGAACTGGGGATGGAACCCAGGGGCATTCTACCTCTGAGCTATACCCCAGCCCTATTTTTTTATTTTGATACAGGGTCTCACTAAGTTGCTGAGAGCCTCACTATAGCTCAGGCTGGGCACAAACCTGCGATCCTCCTGTCTCAGCCTCCCAAGTACTGCGATTCCAAGCCTGCGCCACCAGGCCTGGCTTGTTCTAAGATTTTAAACTGTTTTTTTTTTTTTTTAATATTTTTAATGTAATGTGCTCTAAGCAAATAATAAAATTTATGTATTACCCTTGTTTTCCCCAAAACCAAGCCAAGCCCCATATGTACTTTTATAAGAAAACCAATATTTACCAATATGCAGGTATCTTTTTAAGTTTCCTTAGAAGGGCAAAATATCTCACATTTTAAAATTATAAATCACATTAAAATTACTTTAATATATTTTAAAATGTGGAAGTTTATAATTAGGCAGTTCTTAATCTAGTAGAACTGATGTATGAGAGTATTCCTGATCTGTGTACTGAGGCTGTTCAGATTAATTTGAGAAAGCCCTAAAAAAAGGCACTGCTAAAACTAGCTGTATTCATTGACTCACCTTTCTTGTGTTTTGCTTTTTTGTGTCTCATTTTGTTGTTGTTGTTTGTGGCTCTCTTTGTCAGGCCAGAAGTTTTATATGGAACTGTAAATAAGAAACCTACCTCTGCAGCCTATCCAGTGGGAGAAGGTAAGCTTCTGCCAATCTGTAAATTAGATGGGGATCAATGTAGTTACTAATTACTTGACTTCACACAGTTGTTCTCCCTGTGTTAGAGTAAGGGTAGAAACCCTGCCCAAGCCAGGCTTGTGGTACATGCATATAGTCCCAGTACTTAGGAGGCTGAGACAGGAGGTTTGAGACCAGGCTCAGCAACTTAGCAAGACCTGTTTCCAAAAAAAAGAGCTGAAGATGTAGCTTGGAGGTAGAATATCCCTGGATTCAATCCCCAGTACTACAAAAAAAGAAAGAAAGAAAGCAAAAAGAAACCCTGCCCCCTGCCTATGTTTATTTCAGTGAACAGTAAGGATACAGAAAAAATATGGCTGAAAATACATGGCATTTATAGAAAATTATTGCTGTAAAAACTCAGCGTAGACTGGCTCAAATTTAGATTATACATAAAAAGTGTTGCAATGATTCATTATAGATATTTAAAGGTAATGAAATTTTAGCATACATAGTTTATAAATTACATTTTAATTATAGTATGCCATATAAATCATTAAGATTTATAATCAAGGTATTCTTTATCATAAATGTTGCAAATAAGTACTTTTCTATAACTCTTTTTTGAATGGTTAATAAATTATTTTGATTTTGTTAATGTGATGAAAAATCAGATTTTCCTAATTTCAAATTACATTTTTATTTAATAGCTACATAGGTTTATAAATAATTGTATATTCCATTATAAAGTTAGTTGAATAGTTGAAGTACATTTTGTTTTGCTTTAAAAATCAAGGAATGGCAAATTAAGCAATTTATTGAGTAAATATATTAAAAATTCTATATTAGAGCCTGAAAGATGCAAAAACAAGAGATAATTTTCAAAGTTAGGATAAATTCTATAATAAATTAACAAACCAACTTAATTTTGAGTAGAACCTGAGAACCCGCAGGTAGCAGTGTTGCGTCATCTTAAACAAGGGGGAGGATCTTGCAGAATACAAAGGAAGAGAAGGGCTCCCGACAGAGCAGAAGGATGAGCCAGCAGGCCCGGAGTGTAGGGAGGTTGAGGTTACCAGGACTGGAGCTGCAGGTGTGTTGTGGGCCGAGTGCAGTGAGAGGGCCTCGCAAGTAGGAGGGGCATTCAGGAAATGACCTGATTGCTACAGTTTACTCAGATGAGTTGAGGACTAGGAAAGTGAATAGCAAATAGATTGTACATGGCATTTCTGGTCATTTCTAGTTTATGATAAAAGATAAAATTAGAAGCCGGGCGTGGTGGCGCACGCTTGTGATCCCCGCGCTTTGGAGGCTGAGACAGGAGGATCACACAGGTTTGAAGCCAGCCTCAGCTACTTAGTGAGGCTCTCAGCAACTTAGTGAGACCCTGTCTCCAAATAAAGTATAAAATAGGTCTGGGAGTAGAGCCTGGAGGTAGAAAAGCCCCTGGGTTCCACCCTCAGTACCACAAAAAAAAAAAAAAAAAAAAAAAGCAAATTATATGTTGCCAAATATAAATTAAACTAGAAAGGAAAGAAAAAGAAAAAGACTTCCGAAGCCCAGTCACTGAATGTTTCTCCTAAATAGTAGCAGCACGAAATGAAAACAGAGCCAATATAGAAACTTAGATATTTCCCTCAGGGTCAGTCACTACATGATATTTACTGAGCATCTATTCAGAGCCCAGCACTGTGCTGGGAGCTGGATCACTGTGGTGGAAACTTGGCTTCTAGTGCTACTGACTGTTAGATATTGGGCATAACTTATTCTTCCATAACTGCATAGAAAAGAATTAAGAGCAAAGAATTCTGAAGGTTTTTGTTTGTTTGTTTGGGTTTTTTTTTTTTTTTTTTGGTGGTACTGGGGATGGAACCCTTCTACCTCTGGGCTTCATTCCCAGACCTATTTTCATATTTTTATTTTTGGAAACAGGGTCTCTTAAGCCAGCGCGGCTTGCTTCAAACCTGCGTGATCCTCCTGTCTCCGCCTCCCAAGCGTGGGGATTACAAGTGTGCACCACCACACCCAGTGAATTCCGAAGATTAAAATATTTTTGTATAAGAAGATTAAAAGTTTTTTATAGCCGGGCTTGGTGGCGCACACTTGTAATCCCAACACTGGGGAGGCTGAGACCGGAGAATCGCGGTTCATGGACAGCCTCAGCTACTTAGTGAAGCCCTCTGCAACTCAGTGGGACCTGGTTTCAAAATAAAGAATAAAAAATAGGGCAGGAGGCGTAGCTCGGAAGTTGAATGCTCCTGGGTTCCACCCCCAGACCCGAAAAAAAAAGTTTTTTATGATTTGACTCTATTATCTACTGAATGACTTAATCTCATTAAGCTTCAGTTTCATTATATGTAGAGATACTAATACCTTTGTAGTTTTGGATAAGTCTGTGTGATTAAAGCCCACCTGGGCATGTTGGCCCACACTTATAATCCCAGCATTCAGGAGGCTGAGACAGGAGGATCTTGGTTTGAGGACAGGCTTAGCTACTTAGTGGGGCACTTTGCAACTCAGTGAGACTCTGTTTCAAAATAAAGAATAAAAAATAGGTGTGTGGGGTGTAGCTTGGAGGTAGAATGCCCCTAGGTTCCATCCCTAGTACCCCAAATAAATAAGAAAAAAAAATACCCAGTACGTGGGAGACTGAGGCAGAAAGCTCATAGTTTCAGGGACAGCCTCAGCAAGTAGTGAAACACTCATCAACCTAATAAGACCCTGTTTCAAAATAAAAATAGGGCTGGAGATGTAGCTCAGAGGTAGAATGCTTCTGGGTTCAGTCCCCAGTACCACCAAAAAAAGGCAATAAGGCAATTGGGGGGGTATCCCATTATAAAGCTTTATGTTAAATAACGCTTTTTTTTAAACAATTATTAAGTAATTATGTTCATTATTTTTTCTCCTTTAGATCGTTTTGTATTACATTTCCAAGGCACAAAGTGTGTGTGTGTGTGTGTGTGTGTGTGTGTGTGAGAGAGAGAGAGAGAGAGAGAGAGAGAGAGAGAGAGAGAGAGAGAGAGAGAGAGATAGATAGATTTGCATTGCTGGGGATTGAGCTCAGGAGACTTCAGTCTACCTCCAAGCTACACCACTGGCTCTATTTTTTATTTGTATTTGAAAACAAGGTCTTGCTAAATTGTTGAGGCTGGCTTTGAACCTGTGGTCCTTTCTCAATCTCCCAAGTACTGGGATTACAAGCGTGCACCACCATGATCTGTTTACAGGGTCTTTTACAATACATTTGTACAAGGTCTTAGAGATTAACTTAAATTTTTTTAACTTCTATAAAATCAGAATAAAAATCCACTTCTTTTTGCTTTGTTTTCTACAGAATATATTGCACTTTATCCATATTCAAGTGCAGAGCCAGGAGATTTGACTTTTGCCGAAGGTGAAGAAATATTGGTGACTCAGAAAGACGGAGAGTGGTGGACAGGAAGTATTGGAGATAGAACTGGAATTTTTCCTTCAAACTATGTCAAACCAAAAGATCAAGAGGTAGAGTTATTTTGGTTTTAAAAACAAAAGTCTTTCACGCTTATAATCCCCGCACTTAGGAGGCGGAGACAGGGGAGTTGCGCAGGTTCGAAGCCAGCCCCGCTGGCTTAAGAGACCCTTTTTCCAAATAAAAGTATAAAATTGGTGGGGGAGTTTAGCCCGGAGGTAGAAGGGTTTCCAGGAACCCCAGTACCACCAAAAACAAAGTCATTCCATTTTTGTTGATTAAGATTATACTTAAAACAGAGATAATATGTCTGGTTTTGATCAGGCTGCTTTGGTTATAAGGAAACTACTCGAGGTATCATCAGGAACATAGGATTTATTTTAGGGCTTCAGGTAGAAAGATAAGAGGAAAAGGATTTCATGAAATTTTAAGAACAGAGCTGGGCGTGGTGGCGCACGCTTGTTATCCCAGTACTTGGGAGGCTGAGACAGGAGGATCTCAGTTTGCAGCCAGCCTCAGCTACTTAGTGAGGCCCTTTGCAACTCCGTGAGACCCTGTTTCAAAATCAAGAATAAAAAATAGCGCTGGGGGTGTAACTCAGAGGTAGAATGCCCCTGGGTTCCATCCCCAGTACTGCAAATAAATAAATAATCAAGGAACACCAAAAGGGTTTTTTTCTTAAGTTCATATCTACTGATATTTACCATATTAGAAATTAAAACTGAAATTGTTTAAATATTCACTTAAAAGTGGTAGTTAAATCCATTACATGGTTCGCCGGGTATGGTGGCACACACTTGTAATCCCTGCACTTGGGAGGCGGAGACAGGAGGATGGCGCAGGTTCGAAGCCAGCCACCCTGGCTTAAGAGACCCTGTTTCCAAAAATAAAAAAAGTATGAAATAGGTCTGGGAGTGTAGCCCAGAGGTAGAAGGACTTCCAGGAACCCCAGTACCACCAAAATAAATAAATAAATTCATTACATGGTAACAGAAATAAATCACTTTCTATGAAAAACAATTTTTCAAGAAAAGAAAATTTACTGAGAAGAGTGGCATTGTTTTATATTTTTGCAAATCTGTGCTTAATTATTGATAACAAGATTCTGATGTTTCTTAATTCAGTCTGTTCTGATCCTTTTGGTTAAAGTATATGAAAATTTAACCTCATATAGAAAAGGGGAAAATGAAGGGGTTTTTTTTTTGTGTGTGTGTATGTGTGTGGTACTAGAGATGGAACCCGGGGGCATTGTTGCTCCAAGCTACACTCTCAGCCCTACTTTTTTATCTTTTTTTTTTTTATTATTGAAACAGCATCTCACTGAGTTGCGAATGGCCTCGCTAAGTAGCTGAGACTGTCCGCGAACCAAGATACTCTAGTCTCTGCCTCCCAAGTGCTGGGATTTCAAGCATGTGCCACCACGCCCTGCTGAAAATGGAGGTTTTTAATATTTGCAAATGTTTGTAGCTATTTCTCTTTTATTTTCTTACAACAAAACTTGGTGAATTTTTGAGTTGTTACAGTTACATGGAAATTGCAACATAGAACCTGAAACCTTATAACTGAATATTGTTCACTGTTAATTAAAATTCACTAGTCTGTTACACTGAATGGATCTTCTACCCATGTGAAATATGACATTCAGTGACCATTCAGAAAATAGTGAATCACTGAAATTATACAGATATCCTGTGCATTGAAACATTTAGTTGGACAATATAAAAGATAACATTTTAACATTACCACTCATCAGAAAAGACTAAGGAACTGTCAAACTCATAGTGGTAGATAAAATTTTTCCAAAATTTTAATTTTCCCTTGAAAGTTAAATTTTGTTATTGTTAAGAAATCCTGTCAGCCGCTTTCCTTGAATTGACAGCCTTACTTCATTCTTTTTTTAGGAAATGTTTGCTAAATCCCAAGTCTAAATAATTGTCTGTTGGTTCTTTGAAGTAAATATGTTATTACATGAAAACATAGTTTTAGCACACAATTTAATTACACTGTACTTTTTGCTAAGACAATCATTCTACATTGGTTTGCAGTAGAAATGTTATGAGGACACTTCTTAGTAACACAGAATTTTTAAAAAGAGTGTACTCCAAAATTTAGATTTGCTGAGTGTATGGTGCATGTCTATAAACCCTCAGTACTTAGGAGGCTGAAACAGGAGAATTGCAGATTTGAGGACAGCCTGAACAAGAAATAAGACTCTTAGCAACCTAGTGAGACCAGTGAGATTCTCATCAACCTATTAAGACCCTGTTTCAATATTTTAAAAAGTAGGACTGGGGATATAGCTCAGGGGTAGAATGCCCCTGGGTTCAAACCTTAGTATTGTGTGTGCACACTTACACACACACACACACACACACACACACACACACACACACAGAATTAAGATTTAATAAAATTTTTATTGTTTGATCAAGAACATTCTTAAGTGAAACTGAACTTGTTTCACTGAGAGTGCTTGGTAGCAGAGAATCTTGCCTAGTAGTATAATTTAGTGCCACTGCTGTGATTCATGCTAAGGCACCAGCAAATCTACCCACCTTTGTAAATGTCAGTGAAGTGAGAAAAGATAGATGACGTTTGAGTATTATTATGAAGTCATTTTCATCCCACAGACTCCTAGAAGAGGCCAAGAACTATTTCCAGAGATTTACAAACCACACCTGAAAAACCATTGGTAGTGTCGTGGATCACACCGCCTGGGTTGACTCTACTCTTAGAGGCTAGGTGTCCATGGACAAGTTACTTTACCTTTCTTCTCTGTAAAGTGAAGATAATCATAATTAGTTAATAGTATGATTATGAAAACTAAAACTAAACCCTCTTAGAGCACTTCCCATTACATTAAAAATGTCAACAACAACAAAAAAGGCGGGCGTGGTGGCGCACGCTTGTAATCCCCGCGCCTGGGAGGCAGACACAGGAGGATCGCGCAGGTCCGAAGCCAGCCGCGCTGGCGTAAGAGACCCTGTTTCAAAAATATAAAAATAGGTCTGGGAGTGTAGCCCGGAGGTAGAAGGGCTTCCAGGAACCCCAGTACCACCAAAAAAAAAAAAAAAAAAGTTAACTTTTGGAACTGGGTATGGTGGCACATGCCTGCAATCCCAGTGACTCTGGAAGCAGAGGCAGGAGGATCACAAGCTCCAGGCAAGCCTTGGCAATATATAGCAAGACCTTGCCACACACACACAAAAAAGGATGGAGGTGTAGCTCAGTGGTAGAATGCTTCTGAGTTCAATCACCAGTACCACAAAAAAAAATGTTTAAGTTAGCTTTTGACTACCATTAGCTCTGCTTAATGCTTGAACTACAGCTCTGTATACTAACAGAAAATTCTTTAAATTCTTTAACTCCTCCTTTTTTGCAAATTTCTAAAAATAAGAACTAGGATTGGTCCAATTTATCCTTTAAAGCCAAACAGTCATAATTGCTACGCACAGTATGAAAATTTTGTTCTTAAATCAACTTCAAGCCAGGCATGGTGGCATACGCTTATAATCCCAGTACTTGGGGAGACTGAGACAGGAAGGGTCACAAATTCAAAGCCATCCTCAGCAACCTTGTGAGACCCTGTTCAAGCAAAAAAGGGTATAGCTCACATAATACCCAATACCAAAAAAAAAAAATTTTAATCTTCATTCAGTTTAGGGGTAATATGGTAAGAGAAAAGAGAATATTGCCTCCTACTAAGAAGGAGCAGCAGATAAATTAGAGTCCCTAGAGAAAGCAGGAGCAAAACTTGTCATCTAAGACAATACAATACACAGTGGGCGTTGTGCCGACCCAGGTGATGAAGCGGGGCATCTGGTCTGGACGGTCATGTTTAACCAAGAAGATTCGAAACTGAGCTCCTGCCATTGAGCTGGGGTGACGGTATCCACCACTGTCTGTAATGGATTCCATTAACATAGCAAATCTCCTTGTCGTTGGGGTCTTTACTTATTTGGTTAGTGTACAGTTCCTTGTCATTTTGATCTTCACTTAAAGAAGTAATTTTGGGGATTAGTAACCTTTGTATTTTTACATCTGGATTGTTGAAAATGCTGAAAACAACATGTCTTTTCCTTGTAGAATTTTGGAAGTGCTAGCAAATCTGGAACGTCAAACAAAAAGCCTGGTATGTATCAAAATAAGCTTGAAAAATTACCAGTGTTTGCTGTATTGTAGTCTTGAATTATATTTCTGTTTTTTTTTTTTTTTTTTTTTTTTTCAGAGATTGCTCAAGTAACTTCCGCATATGTTGCTTCTGGTGCTGAACAACTTAGTCTTGCACCAGGGCAATTAATATTAATTCTAAAGAAAAATGCAAGTGGGTGGTGGCAAGGGGAATTACAGGTAATATTTTTTAACATTTGTCAATTTTATTATAAAAATAATGCATGCTTATAAAGATCAATAAAATTTTTAGATCACCCATAATCATATCACTACAGAGGTAATCAGTTTTAGTATTTTACTGTATTATGTTTTTGTCTAGTCTTTTGCCTATTCATTTTTAGCACAGTTGAGTTGATACTATCAGTAACAATTTAAAGAATATTTCTATAATTGTTTCCCCATAAGCCCGCCTTAATAAGCCACAGATTGCTTTCCTAAAGGAAGGCGCAGTGTCACAATGGTCTGGGATAGTCCCAGGTTACAGGGTGTCCTCTAGGAGAAAGGCACAATCTCACCTGGGTACTGAGAAAATACTACATTATACTGTTCCCCCGTAGACCTGAGTTTTTGAGATAGCAGTGCAAGGAAATAGCACAGACATAGATGAGCCTGTGTTCTACAGTGTCAACAGATGGTTGCTGCATATGTTTTGATAGAGAAAGATCATTGTTCTGTCACTTCCAAAATTCCCTTACTAGTCAAAACTTTAAAAAGCACTTTAGGGTTAAATGGTAAAAGATGTAGTAGCTGTATTTTATACAAGATTGATAATGATTATAATACACAGGATAAACATAGTTTTATTGCAAACCAGAGTCTTAGGATCCCTGAAGAGCCAGGGTGATGGGAGACCAAATTTACTATCTTCTTGAATAACCTCTGATAATATCTTTTGATTTTCTCTGAAAATGGACCCAACTAGATGATAAACATGGTTCTCCATAAATTTTTTGCCTTACTGATTAATTTCTAATAAATTTTCAAGAGTTATTTTCAGTGGGCTGCACCATTTTAAGGTTGATTTGAACGTACTAGGTGAACTCTAAAAAGATCTTTTTTAGTGTTATATGTGTGAAATATTCAGAAAACTCAGCACGAAAGGCCTCCAGCCGAGCCCTCAGCCGGCACCTGCAGCAGCACTGTGGGATGCGCAGGGGTGAGTGCCCAGTGCCTGCTGTTGACCTGGCCGGCCAGGGCTGAGTCCAGGGCCCCATAGCCGTCCTTACTTGTGAATCCAGCTCCATGTCTGAGGGTCACTGAGGCTACTCTCCAGTTTCGTAGATCACTAGAAGGACTCTGGCAACTCACTGAAAACTCACTCACAGTTACAGTTTATTACTACAAAGCAGTACAGATTAGGGAGGGAAGACTGGGACGGTGTACAGGAGAGTTCCTCTCCCAGTGGGGTCACAGGCAATCTACCTCTGCCTGGCATGATACATGACAATGTAGAGTTGTTGTCAGTCAAGGAGGTTTTTACTGGAGCCTTGTTTCCAGTGCTTTTTACTGGTGTCCCTTCACTTAGATACAGTTAATTGCCCATGCAGCCCTACAGCACCCACCATAAACCACACTGCAAGACTCTGCGAGGCCCTCAGGTGCCGAAGACACTTACCAATCAGGGTGTTCCAGGGATTTAGAGATGGGCTTCTAGTAGCCAAGTACACAGGCCACTGGCCTTTGAGCAGCGTTAAATCCTTTATTAGACAGTCAGGATTCCTCTAATTTTTAAGTTGTGTCTCAATATTGTTTCTAATTTCATTTTTCAATTGTATACTCCTTTTGCTAATTTTTAGGCCAGAGGAAAGAAGCGACAAAAGGGATGGTTTCCTGCCAGCCATGTTAAACTCCTGGGTCCAAGTAGTGAGAGAACCACGCCTGCCTTTCATGCTGGTATGACAGGTGGTTGCCTTCTATTTCATCTCAGCTTCGTAACACTCAGCTTTTTAGATTAGCTGACTCTTGGAAAGATGTGGAAACTGTTCTTTCCTTGCCTCTGCTTAGAAGTAACATGCCACAGAGAACTTCCTCTCTGAGAAGCTCCATACACAAAGGCCTGCCAGCTACTCATTGATTCTTGAGCCACTGCACTCCTTGAAAAAAAAATTTCTGTTTATGGTACTGGGGGTAAAACCCAGGGGTTTTTCTACCTCTGGCTATACTCCCAGACCTACTTTTTTTTTTTAATATATATTTTATTTGGAAACAGGGTCTCACTAAGTTGCTGAGAGCCTCACTCAGTAGCCGAGGCTGGCTTCGAACCTGTGCGATCCTCCTGTCTCAGCCTCCCAAGCGCGGGGATTACAAGCGTGCGCCCCCACGCCCGGCTCCTTGAAATGTTTTAATGTGGAATTGCTATACGATCATACTTACAGTGAAGCAATTCACTTGAATGTTTAAATGGAATCAGTTAATTCTTGTTTTTATAAGATAGGAAATGGGGGATAGAGACCAGGAGTCAGAGTAGCTCAAAGAAACTTTTAATTTCTGACTTAACATCCTGTGGATAGTTTTGATTCCTGTAGGACTAATTAATTTGTTTACTATTTTGTTATCTTTGATAGTATGTCAAGTGATTGCTATGTATGACTACGTTGCAAATAATGAAGATGAGCTCAATTTCTCCAAGGGACAACTTATTAATGTTATGAACAAAGATGACCCTGACTGGTGGCAAGGGGAAATCAACGGAGTGACTGGTCTCTTTCCCTCGAACTATGTCAAGATGACAACAGACTCCGATCCAAGCCAGCAGTGTGAGTAGTATCAAATCACTTGCCTCTCCTCTAGTGTGAGACGTTAATATGCAGCGCAGCAGATCCTACTGTCCTACACCAGACCCTAAGCTCAGCACTCACAGCAAAGGTAGACTAACGTTGAAAGTCAGAAAAGACAAAAGGACATGTTTTACAAGATCAAAAGTTACCTTATTTTAAATACTCTTCACTAGCTTCCAAGCTTAATAATAGATGTATCTGAAAAAGTGTATAATTTCTTGAAGAGCTCTTCCGTGTGAGAGCTGTCCGTACTGCAGCTCCCTTTGCCGCCCGTCTGTCTCAGCATCCAGTGTTCGTTTTCAGCTCACTGTAGAGCAGCTCTAGTACTGTAATGGCCCCGCTCACCTTTCCTGTGCCCTTTTATTATATAGGTGCCATTCATTTTGCAACCTTCTCATTTAATTCCTACATGCTTTGACATTATCCAAGTTGGAAGAAAATTAAATAACCTGTTTATGCTGTTTACAAAACCCTCACACTTTAGATAGCCATCTCATCCCACAAAAGAATGTATGAATCAAGGTCTATCTTTGATTTTCAGAACAGCAGTCCAGATCTCAAAGTGTAAAATCGCATATTGTATAAAATTATCTCTTGTAAGTTTTACTTACCATTTTTGTTATTGTTGTTGTTGTTGTTTTGGTGGTACTGGGGGTGGAACCCTTCTACCTCCGAGCTACACTCCCAGACCCATTTTATATTTTTTTAATTTGGAAACGGTCTCTTAAGCCAGCAAGCCTGGTTTCGAACCTGTGTGATCCTCCTGTCTCCGCCTCCCAAGCACAGGGATTACAAGCGTGCGCCACCACGCCCGGCCTACTTACACTTTGTTATAGTTAATATTAATATAGCGCTTATAAGTTAGGGAATAGTATTTGCAAATAAACTTTTTATCTTTGTAAAGTGGATGTCACTTTTTCCCATCCTTTTGATTTTTAATTTTGTTTACAAAATAGGTCTTTATTTGTATTTTTATTACTATAGTGAAATCATAAAAAATGTTTAATCTTTCATTTTATTTTAGTTGCCAAGACCATGTAAGTGGTAATTCATTCAGAACGGTGATAACAGTTATGATTCAAAGCAAGGGTTATGAATTTATGAATTTATTTTATACAACATCTATATTTTCATTTTAAAGCTTGTAAAGACAGTTCAGATATTGCGAGAAGATTCCTCTTTAAGTAAATCAACAAAAACTTTGTGTATAGAGGTAGGATAGGAGGAATTCGGGTTTTTATGGTTTGAATATTCCCCCAAATATCTCAGGGTTTCAGGAGACATGGTAAAGAAAATTATGAAAACTTGAATTGCCTAATGAATGGCCATTTTTAAGTTCTGATGGTTTGTACTTTATAGTGATAGATTAAACATCTTTCTGAGAATTGGGAGGAAGAGTCTTTGCAGACTTCCTGTGCCTGAGAGGTGTTTGCGAGTGATCTCTGATGTCCAGTTACTCTGTACATCTGGCTTTTGTGGTTTCTATGATAAAAAGTGATGGTTTTAAAAATATTTTGTTGTTGTTTTTAATCTTGTTTTCCAATGGTGGAATATTTTTTCCAATTAAGCCTCATATAATGAGGAATATAATAGCATGTAGAAGCTATTCTAAAGGAAGGGCAGGACCATGCCCCAAGCCTTCTAGAATCTTCCTTTCTCCTATCTATTCTATGACAGTCTTTTCAGATTCCCCTCTAGGGATAATTTTTGGGGTTTTTTTTGTTTTGGCTTTTTTGTGGTACTGGGGTTCCTGGAAGCCCTTCTACCTCCGGGCTACACTCCCAGACCTATTTTTACATTTTTATTTGGAAACAGGGTCTCCTAAGCCAGCATGCACGGCTGGCTTCGAACCTGCGCGATCCTCCTGTCTCCGCCTCCCAAGCGCGGGGATTACAAGCGTGCGCCACCACGCCCGGCTCTGGGGATAATTTAAAAGCCACCATTTTAGAGAAATTTTCTTCAAGACAATGACAACCTCCTAGAAAAGGAACCTCAGGAAGTTGAATGACATCTTTTTAGTCTTAAACTTCATACTCAGTTGCCAGTAAATGCTGTCTGCACATTTGCCAGGCAAATCACTTTTGGCCAGAGACTGCCTAGTGCTTTCCACAGTGGGTGGAGCTGGCAGGGCCTCTGGGGGCCTCGAGATGAGGCTCCTGTCTACATGGTGATACCCAGCGGTCTGATCTGCACCGTGCAGTACAGTGGCCACTAGCCACATGTCGCCTTTGAGCATTTGGAGTGTGGCTAACATGGCTGAGAAACTCAGTTTTTAGTAAGTTTAGCTTTAATTAACTTAAAACTAAATAGCCACTTGTGGATGATGACTGTTATATTGAACAGCACGACTATAAGACAATCTCAAACCTCTCACTTGAAATAAAATAAGGAAATAATGATAGTGAACCACAGAAATAAGGAGAAAAGTTGTTTTTCAGTCACATCTAATATACACGATAATTTTAAAGGACCAAAGTTCCCATGTGCTTCAAATTTTGTTACGATGTGTTTGGGACTTTATGTTAACATTTTTCCGATTAAATGAAGAAAGCCATCCATCTCATTAGTATTCTTTGAGTGTCCACCACATACTTACATTGGAAGTACAAACATGAAAAGATACTGCTTGCTCTGAAATAGCGTCAAAGTTTAGTGAGGAACAGACATGCAGATTAATATGAGTTGCTGTAATGAATATTTATACAGATGGGGAAAAATCGCTTAAGTCTGGGGGAAAGAAGGCACGCTATCATTGGAAGATTTCGCAGAGAGTATGTGAGCTGGGACAGGAAGAATAAGTAGCCACAGGACAAGGGCTAGGACTGGCAGGAGGCGCCAGTTATCTTCGTGGTCAGTTTACATATCAAGAGCTGAGAAAGTAGAGCGTTCAAAAAGTTTTTTCAAAACAAGGAGAATTACAAAGTTTTCTTTGTTACAGAATTACTACCATTAAATCTGTACTTTGGTGTTGGCTGATGTGTGTAGTTTTTCTTAGTTTGATCATAATCTAAATATTGAAAGACAGGCATGGTGGCACACGCTTGTAATCCCAGCATTTGAGAGGCTGAGACAGGAGGATTGCAGTTCGAGGACAGCCTCAGCTACTTAGTGAGGTCCTCTGCCCTGTTTCAAAATAAAGAATAAAAAATAGGGCTGGGGATGTAGCTCAGAGGTGGAATGCCTCTGGGTTCCATCCCCAGTACTGCAAAAAATAAATAAATAGAATGCTTTATTGTTTGATGAATGACCAAAGGTGCATTTTAGAATGAAAGATGGTGTGTGTGTGTGTGTGTGTGTGTGTGTGTGTGTGTGTGTGTGTGAAAGAGGGTGTGTGTGTGTGTGTGTGTGTGTGTGTGTGTTGTTTTTGGTAGTAGTGAACATTGAACCCAAAGAAATTCTACCTCTGAGCTACACTCCTAGCCTGATTTTATTTTTTATTTTGAAAGAGGCCAGCCTCTGCAACTTAGCAAGACCTTGTTTCAAAATAAAAAAGAAAAGAAAAGTCTGGGGATGCAGCTCAGTCATAGAGAGCCCTGGGTCTATTCACCAGGGGAGGAGGGGGGAGGGAAGAGGGAGGAGGGAGGAGGGAGGGAGGATGTCTCTAGTCTTTGTATAAGACATTTGAGCTGGTTAGATTATCGATTACCGTTTGTGTTTCTCTAGCCCCCGGCCCTTATAAATTATTTTATTTTATTAAGTAACTAGAACATTTTTATAGGTTGAGAATTTTAGTGGTTCAAATTTGTTTAGTTGATGTTGCATGTTATTATTAGTCGAATTTTTTATCACCCACCTAATTTGCGTTATGTTCATTTTATTCCTCGTTTTTCTTTTTTTAGGACCCAATGT
Source organism: Muscardinus avellanarius (assembly GCF_963383645.1). Taxonomy (NCBI): domain Eukaryota; kingdom Metazoa; phylum Chordata; class Mammalia; order Rodentia; family Gliridae; genus Muscardinus; species Muscardinus avellanarius. The sequence goes on along the minus strand of NC_137801.1, from coordinate 18,924,111 downwards.
TGTCTTCCAGTTGTGAAAGCACCCCAGAGACCCACTATCCAAGTTTGACTCTAACGTGGAGTCAGGGCAGGCAGCCCTGATCAAATATCTCCTACACAGTTCATTTACTTTGTTTGACTGTTAAAGCCACTTGTGATGAATCCTCTGTTTCTGATCGACAGTTAAAACGTCCTGGTAACAAGTCCAAGGATAGTGGGTCTTTGTGTGGCTTTCCCTGCTGTTCACTCTGGCATCCTTGAGCATTTTCCTTCTTTTTTAATTTGGTAATCGTAGGTCATTAGCACGCATATTGAGTTTGCCCTGACATGGTGGGAGTTCAAACACACAAAGACCCACTATTTGCTCAAACTGTCCTCTTTGGTTTGGAATGGGCCGCCATGCTTTTCCGATGTTATTGCAACGTGTGTATTCATTACAAAAGTGAGATGAAGTTTGCTTATACTCTGCTGTCGTGTTTGATCCAGTCCCAATCACAGTGAGCCATTAACTCCATGGTCTGTCCTCAAATACGCACAGTTGCCCCTGTTTCTTTCTAATATGCCTCTGTGAGCACCGATATTTAGATTTGTTTCAAGGCCAAGAACTGGAAATTACCTTTTCTCGTTTTCTGTGTAGTTGGAGTGGGAACGGTAGCACTTGTGAGGCGGGAGGCTTTTCTGATCTTAACAGCAGACAGAGCGGCCTGCTCTGGTGGTGCTCGCAGGGTGGGCCATATTGAGGCCGTTTCGGCTGCCCTAGGATGAGCGCCAGGCTTCCGCAGTTCCTGCTGGATCTTGATTGCTCTGAGCTAATGAGATACTGTACCATGTGCCATAGCACTTAGAGTTTACTTCTTCATCAACTACCTAAAAATAGATTGTTTTTCAGGAACGAAAGGCTCCCATCATTGACTGTAAGATATGAAACCTCCTCTAACTTATACCTATAGTATATTTTAAAGTCAGAATTAATGTTGCCTATTTTACCTAATGTATTCAGGTGACTCCATGTCCCAGAATACAGAAGGACATTGTTGGCATCCCTAATGTTTTTATTAAACATAAGGAACCCTTAAGGCGTTAAAATGTCCCTGACTCAGAGTAAAGGAAGGATGTGTGAGAGCTGGCATTCCTCCATGTCCAGGAAGCTTCTCTGAAGCTAGAGATTGGTTTTTACCATCCTAGCTTCCCTGGCTAATAGCGCTTCTTCAGGCACATTGGATACTTTGGCATAGGAATTTACTTCTCCTTGAATGGAAAATGCTTTAAAAAGCAACAGACATTATAAACTAATTATGTGAGAGTGCTTAGCTGAAACAAAGGAGTTTAATAGACAGTATTAAGCTATATTTGAAAATCAATGAGAGTTTATACAGTTTAAAATGTTTACAAACTGCAGTGCAATCTACTGTTTGTGAATGTCTAAGTATTATCAGGAAAAGTGTACATACAATCCCATAATCTTACTTCTTCAGAGTTCTCTAAGCAAAGTGAAATATGTTTTTATACCGCTCGGTTTAAGTTAGGGACATATTTTGTGCAATATTTATATTAATGTGCCTATATATTACAAATAAGTTATTTCAATCACATATTGCCCAAATCATAACTTTATGGCACTTAAGAAAGAATCAGCAGTTTATTAGTTGAAACTTCACAAAGTTCAAACGTCTGTGTTATTGGGGTCTAATAGTATGTATGCTCTCTGGAGTGGGGATTTTTAGTTATAAGACCACCTCCATTTTTAGCATTTGGCATCATTATGATGTTTTATAAGTATGACATTAATAGGAAAGCAATAATATCACTTTATAGGTAGAATTAAATATTTTCCTGCAGTCACTAAAGAGTATAAAGACCGAGTCCTTGTGAATTCAAGTGACTTTTCCAAGTTGTCACCTGGCCTTGCCATTTATCTTCTGAACTTTCTGCTTTCGCACTTCTTAAGTTCAGTTTAGGGAAAGTTATTTTAAATCTGACATTAGCAATCACAACACTGTTGATTAACCACATCATTGGTATAACATATTTTCCTCTTGATTTTGAATTGGGGCCGATCTAATATATTGATAGATTATTTCCAAAGTATTTTTACAACTCAAATCATTTCATTTTTATACCAGTAAATATAGATTATTAGGAATAACATTCAGGTTGAGCTTAACATAATCAATCTGAAAACAATGTGTTCACCAGGTACCTATGGATTAGGTCACATAATAGCCCAATATTTAAGCCGAACGTCCAGAAAATAAACTTACTGTTATAACTGAAAATACCATCTGTGTAGGTATTCCATCAAATATTTGAGAGAAAGCTAAAGAGAAAGGAAATTCTGTGGCGTACAGCGTTGACTTAGATCCTTCTTAGAAGTGCATGAAGTCCTCCACAGTACCTCCTTCAGCCATGTATTTATTCTCTTTCTCATTCAGTATAAGACAGCTTTCAGTTTCCTTAGAAGGGACATCAAAGTTTTAAATTGGAGTACAATCAAATAAATCTGAACCCTGTAGGAGATAAAGAAGGAGAATACCTGTTTACTTAAAGGTTGCAGTATGTGATCACTTTTACTGTATGTCGTTAAACTTGGGTTTTCCGGCCATGAAAAAAATCAGTTCTAAAACCAAAGCTGATTTTTACAAAATTTGAAAATTATAATCAGTCCTATCCATTGTAGAGTTTCCCTAAAACTTTACCATACGGAGTCATTTTGAAATAATCCACCTATTTAAAAAAATGTAACTGCTATTTTAATGTTTTAAAATGTAGTGTATACACTGGTAGTTTAAAAGAAAGAAACTGGGGAAAGGAAAAGTAGAGAAAGAAATGCCAATTTCCAATCCAAAACTTTACTTGCCAAGTTTTCTTAGAATGAATTTTCCCAAGTTATGAATCTTGTAAATAAAAGCTATCATGGAGATATGAGAGACTTGTGTCTAAAGTGGCACTTGGCGCCGCTGTGATGCTGCTGTAATGTAATAAATTACTAAATTGTTGCAAAGTGCTGTTTTGCCTTAAATTTTTATTTTGTGTGTATTGAAAGCTCTAGTGTTAAAGGTATTGAGACTGTGCAACTGCTAGGCACGCTTGGCATGAGATCATCTGTTATTTTTACAAAATTGTAATATTACTATGCAAGTGTGTTTATTAAAAGGACACAAACTACACTACTTGTATTGTGTATTTCTTTTGAAGCATCATTTAAATTTATTTTTAATTGTTAAATATAGGTATAACTAAATGTCTTTGGAATTTCTTTTTTTCTTAATGTAGTCTCTGGGTACAGACCAACAGGTGCTTTATCTCACAGGGGCAAAAGAAATTGAGAACTCCATCTCAAAAGCAAAAGAAATTTCTATTTTAATATGGTATTAAATATGCTCACCAGAGAGAAAATATAATATAGGATCCTAATAGACTTTTATGTTATTTACAGTTTTACTCCAACTTTTTTCTAAAAAGATTGCCAGGCGTGGTGGCGCACGCTTGTAATCCCCGCGCTTGGGAGGTGGAGACAGGAGGATCGCGCAGGTTCGAAGCCAGCCGCGCTGGCTTAAGAGACCCTGTTTCCAAAAATAAAAAAGTATAAAATAGGTCTGGGAGTGTAGCCCAGAGGTAGAAGGGCTTCCAGGAACCCCAGTACCACCAAAATATTAAAAAAAAAAAAAAAAGATTGGCAGCAACTTCCAAATTGGTACTCAACTGCAAATGTGGAATAAGACTTTTTAGTACAAAATAGGAGTGAATATCAAAGAACCTGCAGTGACTGCTTGGGGTCATCAGAGTCGAGCAGACTATTACACTTAAGTTACCCAGTTGGTGGTTTTGAGAGCCCTTGGATGAAAAGAAAAATATGGTCCAAAATTTAGCCATCAATGCCTAGCTAGCATGAACAACTTTTCCTAGAAGCCTTTCCTCGTTTCTGGAGAGCTATCCCGCTAACATGCGTCTAGTACTTGCATGCGGCCAACAGATATGTACTGGGGATACAGAAATCAGCAAGAGAGAGTCCTGGCCTCAGCGGATAATTCTAAAACTGCTTCAGCACAGTGGTGGGTACCTGCTGGCACCAAGGGTGGACAGACGAGGAGCGCCTGATCCAGCCATAGGTGGTTGGGAACGATTTCCTGGAGGAAGCAGCTGCTAAAGCCATAAGATAAGTAGGGGCAAGGCAAACTGGGCGGTAGGATGGAGGCCAGTATGATAACAGACCGCCCTGTGGAGGCCGGAGGTGTGATTGTACTAAAAGTGCAAGGCCAGGAGCAGTGAGAGGTGATGCTTGAGAAGAAAGTCAAGATGAAGTCAGACACTGGCTCCCCAGGGGCACCGTGTGTGCCTGGGTCCAGATTTACACAGCCTGGGCCATGGGGAATTTTTTTTTTTTTTTAGACCTATTTTATACTTTATTTGGAAGCAGGGTTTCACTAAGTTGCTGAGAGCCTCACTAAGTAGCCGAGGCTGGCTTCGAACCTCTGTGATCCTCCTGTCTCAGCCTCCCAAGCGCGGGGATTACAAGCGTGTGCCACCACGCCCGGCTTTCATGGGGAATTTTTAAAGCTCACCAGAAGGTTCCCATATGTAGCCACAGTGGAGACAAAATGATGAGACCGAGTTCTGAAGGGAAGGTATCAGGAATCGGGACTTAGGGCTGCTGGAATGTCAGGGCACGTGAGAGTTGCTTATCCCCGAGTGTGTATCTTGGGTGGCAGGGTGGGATCATGCTGCCACCAACTGCAGTAAAGAACCAGAGTTGGGGGAAGTATGGTTTTTTACTACAAAGCACCTGTGGGTCAGCCAGATAAAATCATCCAGCAGGTAGAGAGACATATAATCAAAATATACAAACAACAGAACTAGGTGCAGTAGTGCACACCTGTTAATTCCAGTACCTGGGAGGCTGAGACAGGAGGGCCACAGGTTTCAGGCCAGCCTCAGCAACTTAGACCTTGTTTTAAAACAAAGGGCTGGAGGTATAGCTTACTGGTAGAGTGTCCCAGGCTTAAAATTAATAAATTTTATTGGTAGATATTTATACATTATTTTATATATGTATACCTGTTAGTATATATAATGTATATGGTATTAAATGCCCATCACCTGGTGGAGAGACCACCATGCATGCTAGTGGTTGTCAAACCAATGGAAGTGGGTGAGAGCACCAGGGAGATGTGTCCTCAGACCAGCACTTGGGGTGAGTAGGGAAAGGAGCTCATGAAGACAGGAGACAAGTGTTACGAAATTGTTGTGCTAATGTTGCCACCAATTTTTAAAAGAATGCAATTCTGGCTGCACAGCCATTGCTAGCACCAGTAAAAAAGAAAGAAAGAAAAAGAAAGAAAGGAAGGAAGGAAGGAAGGAAGGAAGAAAGAAAGAAAGAAAGAAAGAAAGAAAGAAAGAAAGAAAGAAAGAAAGAAAACTGCTCTTTATTGAGGACTGAGTGTAGGTACTTTTCTGAGGTCCTTGACTGTATTGACTCAGTATTATTTTCTCTTTATGGATATGGAAATGAAGAGAGGTGAAATAACATGTCTGAGGCCCACAGCCAGTAAATGGCCATTTTGCTTCAGTGTTCTGTCTTCTGTGTCATGGTAACAAACCTCCACGTGAGTGTGCTGCTGTTGCCATCGTTTTATAATAATGAAGTTCTGGCAGTAGAACCATTACTCGTACCAGTGATAAGAAAAGAAGAAAAATTAGAGACTGCAGCATCTTTCCAATGTGAAAAGTACACAGAAAAGAGGCAAGGACTGTATATAATGAGAACAAGAATCTGTAACAATAGTGTCCAGAAAGATAAAGGTTGAACATAATCACATTTTCTTCAGGAAAGGGCTTTCTTGATAAATAACTCATGTACCATAGAACTCACTCATTTAAAGCATGCAGTGTGATGGGTTTAATACATTAATAGCTGTGCAGCCATCACTGTAAGACATTTCATCAACTCGAAAATCAATTCTGTACCATTTAGAAACTACCAGCCCTTGTCTCCCTGTGCCCCTTCACCCCCAAGCCCAGACCACTGATCTGTCCGCCTCCGAGTGTGCCTGTTTGGGACATTCCATGTGTATGGAATCGTAAAATCCGTGAGGCTTGTGACTGGTTTGTTGCACTTGGCACACGAGCCTGTTCAAGGTCCGTCTGTGTCGCCGTGTGTAATCACCAGTCCCTCGGGTGCCACCTCAGTTCCACAGTACAGATACGTCTGTTTTGTTTTATGCATTCATTGGTTGATGGACATTTGGGTTGTATCCACTTTGTGGCTGTTGGAAGTAATGCTGTTATGAACATACATGTGTAAGGTTTTGTGTGAACTTTGTGTGTGTGTGTGAGGTTTTTGTGTATCTTTATTTCTTTGGGAGGGGTCATAATGCTAGGAGTGGGAATTTTGGTCAAACAGTAACTACTTTTTTAACTTTTTGAGGAATTACCAGCCTGTTTTCCATACTGGCTTTCGGTTTATCTTCCCACCAGCAATGTACAACAGTTTTTGTTTCCCCTCATCTTCACCAACACTTGTTATTGTCTAACTTTTTATTACAGGCAGCATGTAGGTGTAAGTGGTTTCTCATTGTGGTTTTAATTTGCCTTTCCCTGGTGACTAATGCTCTGAGCATCTTTGCACGTTCATGTCGGCCATTTGTGTATCTTTGAAGAAACGTCTATTCAAATTCTTTGCTTATTTGTAATTGAGTTATTAATTTTCATAATCACTTTGTAAAGAGTGCTGGAAGCAGTTTTAGGTCACAGCAACACTGAGAGGAAGGCTTAGAGATAACCTAGTACCCTCTGTGCCGTACCCCCACACATGCAGAGCCCATCACCCTCCTCACCAGAAGAGTAGTACATTCGTTACACTCGATGAATCTGCCTTGACATTTCATTGTTGCCTGACGTTTGTAGTTGGCATACTGGTTCCTCTGGACATCGTACACCTTGTGAGTTTAGACATGTATAATGACATGTATCTACCATTACGATATCTTCCAAAGTGACATCACAGCCTTGAAAATTTCACCACCTGGTCATTCCTTCCTCCCCTGTAATCCACAGATCTTGTTCCTGTCTCCATAGTTTTGCCTTTTCTAGAATGTCAAACTGTTAGAATTGTATATAATTTGTAGCCTTTTCAGATTGGCTTTTTTAGTAATAAGCCTCTAAGTTTCCTCTGTATCTCTTCATGACTTGATCATTTCTTTGGGGTACTGCATAATACTTCATTGCCTGGATACACCACAATTTATCCTTGTACTTACTGAAAAATACCTTGCTTGCTTCCAAGTTGGGGCAGTTGGTAGTAAAGCTACGATAAATAACCTGTGTGCAAATTTTTATGTGGACTTAAGTGTTCAGTTCCTTTGGGTGAATACCAAGGAGAATGATGGCTGGATCATGGGGAATGTTTAGTTTTGTAACAGCCAAACCATCTTCCAAAGTGGCTGTACCATTTGGTACCCACCAGTAGTGAATGCGAGTTCCTGTTGCCGGCATCCTTACCAGCATTTGGTGTTGACAGTGTTGTGGATACTGGCCAGGCTAACAGCTGTGGAGGGGCATCTTATTTTAATTACTATTTTTCTGAAGATATAATGCAGATCATCTTTTCATACACTTATTTGCCATCTCTATCCTTTTTTTTCTTTTTTTGCCAATTCCGATTCTTTTATTTTGTTGGTGCACTGTATTCATACATCATAGTGGGATACAAACTTTTGTAGACATCCATGCACACATTGCCCAGTCAGCCCCCACCCGATCCCCACCCCATTCTCTCCCCATCCCTCCTTCCCATGCTTGGCTTAGTGGTTGACATCTAGTATTATAGCAATTTATCCAAAATTAAAAATGATAATATCACATAACAGTTTCATTTGTCTGATACCAAGCTTTTGATGACTTAAAGATAACATTTCAATATTTCTTTTTGCTTTCTTTCTTACCAGAGATTATTTTTTTCTATTTTTTTAGGTGAAACTATCATATATTTATATATTTATTTTTCAGAAAAAAAATCTATCCTAATATGGAATATGGACTCTAGATACCCAAAACGATCTTGAAAAAGAACAAAGCTAGAAGATATATATTTTCTGATTTCAAACCATATAAAGCTACAATAATTGAAACAGTGTAGTACTGTTCTAAAGGCAGATATATAAACCATTGGAGTTAAATACAAGCCTAGAGCTAAATTCTTCCCTATATTGTCAAGTTATTTTTGACAAGGTTTCCATGAACATTTGGTGGTGGAAATAATAGTCTTTTAACTAAATATTGTTGAAAAATAATAATTACATGAAAAAGAATAAAATTGGACCCTTACCTAACTCCTTATACAAATATTAACTCAAAATAGATAAAAGACCTAAATATAAATCTTAAGACTATAAACTTTTAGAAGAAAATCTGGGTCATAAAACCTCACAATATTGAAATTGGCAGTGATTTCTTGGATATGATTTCAATGGCACAGGCAACAGAAGGGTATACAAACTCCCTAAAAAATAAAAAAAAATTGTATATCCAAGGACAATGTAAACAGAGTTAAAAGTTACTAATAGAATGGGATAAAATATTTCCAAATGCTATATCTGAAGGTATATTAATATTCCAACTAGACATCCTAAAAATTAACAACAATAAAGGCAAACAATACAATTTAGAGATAGGTAAAAGACTAACATAATTAATGAATCTCCACAGATAACCAATCTTAGTTGTCTGTTGGATGAAAAATCTTGTTTCTCTGGTTCTGGTGTGTGTTACCTATTTCTTCTTTGTAGTTAATCTCTTTGAGTATTTTCTCTAGTGCTGGTTTTGAAGACATAAATTCCTTCAGTTTCTGTTTGTCATGGAAGCTTCTTATTTCTCCATCTAATTTGATAGAAAGTTTTGCTGGGTAGGAAATTTTGGGCTGGAAGTTGTTTTCTTTCAGAGTTTGGAATATGTTACTCCAAGCCCTTCTGGCTCTCATGACTTGGTTTGGGAAGTCTGGAGTGATTCTAATTGGTTTGCCTCTGAATGTCACTTGGTCCTTTGTTTTCGTTGCCTTTAAGATTCTCTGCTTGGCTTCCACATTGGTCATTTTAACAATTATGTGGCTTGGGGATCCTCTTCTCTGATCCTGTCTAAAGGGAGTTCTATAAGTTTCCTGGACCTGTGTATCAACCTCTTGCTCTATGTTTGAAAATTTTTCTGCTATTACTTCCTTGAAGAGATTGTTGATCCCTTTGGTTTCACTTTCTTTTCCCTCCTCTATTCCAATTATTCTTAGGTTAGCTCTCTTAAAATGGGCCCATATTTCTTCAATGTCAGATTCCTGCTGTCGGATATTTTTTTCTAGATTAGAAACTATGCGTTCATTTTTGGAATGATCATCTTCTAAGAGCGAGATTCTGTTCTCCATGTGTTCTAATCGGTTGTTTATGCTTTGAATTGAGGCCTTTACTTCATTAATTGCATCCTTTATCTCTTTTTGGCTCTCTCTGAATTCTTTTCGAAGCACCTCTATTATTTCTACAGTTATTTTCCTGATTTGATCTTCTAGAAATCTCTGATTTTCTGTTTTATCGGGTTCTGATGTTGTGGGGTTGTGGGCATTCATTGCTCCAGTGTTATTCCTCTTTCCCATGATTTCGGAAGTTTGTGCCTTCTCTGGGTTCTTCCCTTGGGTCACTATGACTTCGCTTAAGGTGCTCTGGATCTCGAGTCTGTAGTATCTCTGACCCCACTACTCCTTTACTGGGTTGTATCACAGAGTCTCTGACCCAGGGAGTCGATAGAGGCTGCTTTAGACTATGGGGGGTGCCAGGTTGCACGTTCTCCTATGGTGTGATATCACTGCCACCACAGCTCTCCCACTGGGTCAAGTCCCAGGGAGTACAGTACTGGGATTTCTCCTCTGTGGCCCGCAATTTGACTCACTGTCCTTGAGTACGCAGATGTAGCAGTACTGGACTCGGTGAATTCTCTGCTGCTGCCGCCGGTGGCAATATGGCGCCGCTGCCATGCCCTCGGCCGTGAGGCTGGCGTATTTTTTTCTTCTCTGGTTTTGAGTTCCACTCTGCGTCCCTGCAGCGTGTGCTGAGCTCAGCCACTGGGAGCTTTAGAAGCTCCCTGCGCCAAAAGATCCCGCCTGGCTGTTCCGCAGCGGCTCACCTCGGCTTGCTGTAGCCGTCCGGTGAATTCGCCGCTGCCGCCGGCAGTTTGGCGCTGCTGCCATGTCCTCGGGCGTGAGGCCGGTGTATCTCCTCTGTGGCTCTGAGCTCTGTTCTCAGTCCGCTTTCTCTCTGGAGCCTGGTGATTTTTTTGTTTCTCTGGTGATGGTGTTTTCTGGCTATGAAAGGCGCTGATTTTGTAGTAATGGAGATTGGTTGTTAGCGGGGCTCTTAAGCCCCGCTTTTCTCGGTTGCCATCTTCCCGGAAGTCTTTTATCTCTATCCTTCTTTGATGAGGCATCTGTTAAGGTCTTTGTCCCTTTTTCTTTTTTTTTTTTTTTTTTTTTCGGGTCTGCGGATGGAACCCAGAGGCATTTGACCTTCAAGCTATACCCCCTGCCCAATTTTTTATTCTTTATTTTGAAACCAGGTCTCACTGAGTTGCAGAGGTCCTCACTAAGTAGCTGAGGCTGTCCACAAACCGCAATCCTCAAGGTCTCAGCCTCCCAAATGCTGAGATTACAAGTGTGCGCCACCACGCCCGGCTTTGTCCCATTTTTTAAATCAGGTTGTTTTCTTATTTTTAAGATTACACAGTTTGGATAATAATCCATCAGAAAAATCTTCTGCAAGTATTTTGTCCTACTAGTCTGTTGCTTGTCTTCTCTTTCTTTATTGGGGATCAGACTCAGAGGCATTCTACCTTTGAGCTATACCCCCAGCCTTTTTTCAGATTATTTTGTTTGACCAGGCGTGGTGGTCCACACTTGTAATCCCAGCATTCGGAAGGCTGAGACTGGAGGATCACGGTTTGCGGAAAGCCTCAGCTACTTAGTGGGGCCTTCTGCAACTTAGTGAGACCCTGTTTCAAAATAAAGAATACAAAATAGGGCAGGGGGTATAGCTCGGAGGTAGAATGCCCCTGAGTTCTATCCCCAGACCCACAAAAAAAATTATTTTATTTGTTTTGAAGCAGTCTCACTTGGTTGCTGAGTCTCATAAGCTTCTGAGGCTGGTCTTGAGCTGCAGTCCTCCTGTCTAGCCTCCCAATTACTGAGATTTACAGGTGTTCATTATCACGCCTGGCTTGTAGGTCGTCTTTCCATTCTCTGGATCATGTCTTTAACGGAGCAGAAATTTTTAGTGAAGTCTGTCTACCTTGTTTCATGTATTTTACATTTCAAGTCATCAGCACACCCAAAGTCATGCAGATTTTATCCTATGCTATTTTGTAGGCGGTTCACATTTTCATGAAGGATACAGGTCTGTATCTTGATTCATTTTCTTTTCGTGTGGTTGTCCACTTGTCCCAGCAGCATCTGTTGGAAAGACTGTCTGTTCTCAGTTATGTTGAATTGTCTCTGCTGTTTTCTCAAAGGTCAGTTGACTCTATTTCTATGGGTCTATTTCTGGGCTTTCTGTTCTGTTTCATTGATCTATTTGTCTGTTCTTTGGCCAGTACCACATTGTCTTGGTTACTATAGATTTGTATAGTAAGGCTTGACATCCCGTCGTGTCAGTCCTACAGCTTTTCTCTTGTCCCTCCATCTTCCATATTGTCCTGAGTATCCTGGGTCTTCTGCTTCTCCATGTAAACTTTAGAACCAGGTTTTGCTTTGTTTTGTTTTACACTGGGGATTGAACTTAGAGGCATTCTACCTCCAAGCTACACCCCCCATCCCGATTTTTTATTTATTTGGAAATAGGGTCTTGCTAGGTTTCTGAGACCCTTACTACATTGCCAAGACTGGCTTTGAACCTGTGATCCTCCTGTCTCAGCCTCCCAAGTACTGGAATTACAAGTGTGTGCCACCATGCCTGGCTAAGAATCAGTTTCTAAATCACTTTTTAAACTTTGTCTTAAACATGAACAACAAATTATGCGATAGGGAAGTGTGTGTGTGTGTGTGTGTGTGTGTGTGTGTGTGTGTGTGTTACTAGAAATTGAACCCAGGGGCATTTTACCTCTGAGCCACACCTCAGCCCTTTTTATTTTTGATTTTGAAACAGTCTCACTAAGTTATCCTGTGCTGGCCTCAAAACTGACCCTCTTACCTCCCCTCACAAGAGATTATAAGCATGCACCACCACATCTAGATAAGAGAACTATTTTTTTTTTATTTTTTATTGTAAATGGTATACATTTAAACTGTGCTTGGTGCCCTCCCCCCCAACAATGGACGTCCAGGTTGACCATGCTACATTCACACTTTTTCTCATATTCGAATGTAGCTCCTCCATTAATCACCTCAGCCCCCTTCCTCTCCTATCCTTCCATTCTAGCTTTGCTGAGATTTCCCCTCCATTATCTGGAGTCTCTCTGGTATCCCTAGTGCTCCATAGGGAACTATTTAACACTGTTATCATATGAGCCAGGCGTAGTGGCACACACTTGTAATCCCAGCATTTGGGAGGCTGAGATAGGAGGATCGAGGCCAGTGTGTGGTAACTTAATGAGATCCTGTTTCAAATATCTAAAATGTAAGTAAGTAAGTAAGTAAGTAAGTAAATAAATAAATAAATAAATAAGTAAATAAATAAATAAATAAGGGCTGGAGGATAGTTCAGCGGGAGAACACCCCTGGGCTGAATCCTGCCTGGCTAAAACAAGAAAAATACCTGCCACGCAGGTGAGCCCTAGGCATTTGGGCGGCCCTGGTTCGCTTCAGACACATCAGGTGCTAACAGTAACCGCTAACGCGTCAGGAGTGTTTGCAGCGCGCCAGCCACCAGCTATGCCTGGTGGGCCGTCGGGACGAGCACTGGACAGAGCTTAGTCCAGGTCCAACTCCAGAGCTCAGCCGGCAGCCACCAGGCTTCAGCCACCATCTGCCGTCCCTTAACTGGGCTGCTGTTCCTCCAAACCACAAAAGCAGAGCAGTCGCCATTTAATTCCAAGATAGAGGTGGAAAGAGGGTAGAGAAAATTAAGTGCTTTAGATGAATCCAGGACGGCCAAGTAACCTTTCAAGGTCCTGGCAGCACCTGCCACGGGGATTCCTGTGTCACCTGTATTTATCTGTTGCCACCATAAAATCAGAGGCAGGTGGGGCTACGGAATGGTGTCTCCTAAACTCAGCATTTTGCAGCAGAGTCTACAGTTAGTCATAGACACATTGAGAATATGAGCTGTATAATCATACCATTGGGGAAAATTAGAGGTTTAGTAGCTGTTCAGTAATATCAAGAAAACAGCCGGGTGTGGTGGCACACGCTTGTAATCCCAGCATTCGGGAGGCGGAGACCAGAGGATCGCGGTTCGCGGACAGCCTCCGTTACTTAGCGAGGCCCTTTGCAACTCAGTGAGACCCTGTTTCAAAAATAAAAAAACTTGCACCGGACATGGTGGTGCACGCTTGTAATCCCAGCGCTTGGGAGGCTGAGACAGGAGGATCACACAGGTTGAAGCCAGCCTCAGCTACTTAGTGAGGCTCTCAGCAACTTACTGAGACCCTGTTTCCAAATAAAGACTAAAAAATAGGGTTGGGGGGTGTAGCTTGGAGGTAGAATGCCCCTGGATTCTATTCCCAGTACCAAAAAAAAAAAAAGAAAAGAAAAAAAAGACTAAAAAATAGGGCTGAGGGTATAGTTCAGAGGTACAGTGAATGCCCCTTGGTTCCATCTCTGGCACCGCAAAAAAAGAGAAAATATATATGTGCCTATGAAACTCCTGCTGCCCCAGAACAGCACTGTGTATGTGTGACCCAGTGGAGGGGTGTATAAAGGAATCCATTGTGCTACTTAAGACACAAAAGAAAGTTGGAGGAGACAAAGGGCAGTGTTGGCTTTTGCAGTGTGTTGGGCTCTTTAGCATTCAGAATGTTTACCTTGAATCTTTTCTCCTCCAGAATTCAGTTCACCAATAAGGTCAGGTCAGATTCATGCACAGTCTTCTGTGCATGCAGGGTACGCACCACCTACTACGGCTTGCCCTTGCAGAGCGTAAGGCTTGCACTAACAGGCCTAGATTCGCTCTGGTAGCCCTCACATCGGCTAAGTCACTTTCCACGGAGCTTCCGGTTCTGTGTGTTGATGCTGGAGGGCTAAAGGGGCGGAAGTCACATGTTGGTAACAGATGTTTTCATGGTGAGAATTGAAAGTTCTGTGTTGGGAGAATGTGAAAAAACTTTCATGACATCTTTTCATGATAATCTGAATTCCGGGCAGCACGTGAATTCCCCCAGTTGACTCGGTGATAGAACCCTGGCAGGAAAACTCTAGAATACTGTTTTCTAATAGCCAAGTCAATTTTTCTTTATTCCTTTGCATTTATCTACAGAGTTTCTGTGGGAAATTCTAGAATACTGTTTTTGAGAGCCAAGTATTTTGCTTTCTAATGGTCCGTAGCACTAAAATACCATAAGAATCCCCCCCCTTTTTTTTAATGTGGTGCTGGGGATGGAACCCAGAGGTTTTCTACCTCCAGGCTATACTCCGAGATCTATTTTCTCTTTTTTATTTGGAAACAGGGTCTCACTAGGTTGCTGAGAGCCTCACTAAGTAGCTGAGGCTGGCTTCGAACCTGCGCGATCCTCCTGTGTCAGCCTCCCAAGCGCGGGGATTACAAGCTTGTGGACACCATGCCCGGCTTCTCTTTATGTGTTTAAATGAGCAACCTCAGGACAGATGTAGAACTTGACAGGCATCAAAAGATACAAGAATTTAAACATTTGTTTAAAGGGGCTAGGGTGTAGCTCAGAGCGTTTGCCTAGCGCATGCCCAAGGCCCTAGATTCCATCTCCAGTGCACACGTGCGCGCACACACACACACACACACACACACATACACACACACAAATTAAAAATTTGTTCCAAGATTATATTTCCGATAACAAAAGCATAAATATTCCTGGCTTCATGGTGGAATCGTGCCACCTGGCACATTGTCTTCAACAAGTGTTTGCCAAGTGGAGAAAGGGCTGTTACTATTTAACAAAACAAGACATCCAGTGATTTTCTCATTAAGTCCATATAAAGGCAGTCTTCAGAAAACGCACGCATGGTTTAGTCATCCGGACTTACTGTTAAAATCTTATGTTTTTGCTGAGCTGAGATGCCGTTCAACTAGAAACCACTGTGTGATAGTCTGACTGCTTCATTGTTGTCGGAAGGCGCCACCCTCCTCAGGATGGGCGAGGACTTCTCTGCGACTTCTTACTTAATCTGAACAAGTCGCCTCTGTCTTAGTAAACACAGGTTGGCTTTTGTCCTTCGCCTCCTGGAATCTTCCCAGCTCTTCCTCCTCGCCTTTCTTGGGGATCTCTCCCTTGCTTGTTCTTGCTTGCACTAATATAATTTTTTTTTTTGAGGTATTGGAGATGGAACCCAGGGGCATTTTACCTCCGAGCTACACCCCTAGTCCTATTTTTTATTCTTTTGTGTGTGTGTGTGCGTGTGTGGTACTGGGGTTCCTGGAAGCCCTTCTACTTCCGGGCCACACTCCCAGACCTATTTTATATTTTTATTTGGAAACAGGGTCTCTTAAGCCAGCGCGGCTGGCTTCGAACCTGCGCGATCCTCCTGTCTCCGCCTCCCAAGCGTGGGGATGACAAGCGTGCGCCCCCACGCCCGGCCTGCTTGCACTAATATAAACAGTAGTTCCCAACTAGGATTGGGGGGGGGGCACAGAGTTTTCATAACGATCTGCATAATTTGCTCCTAGTCGCCACTTTCTCCCACGGTGTGAGGTTTTGTGGCCCAGCTCACTACCGATTATTTCGCTGGGGACTTTGAACTGATAGTAGCCGTGATCTCCCTTCATTGTCCACTCTTCCAGTCAGCCAGAAGGAACCTAGCAGGAAGTTTCATCGATTTCCCTGAGCACCTGTCAGTAACGTTGCTCAACCGTCCCCTGCAACCCAGACTTTATATCACATTTTCTAAGTACTTAGTGAAGACCTACCAGTGTCAGGCACGAGAGATCTAGCAGAATTTATTTATTTATTTATTTATTTATTTATTTATTTATTTATTTATTTTGTGGTACTGGGGTGAAACCCAGGGGCTTTTCTACCTCCGGGCTATACTCCCAGGCCTATCTTATACTTTATTTGGAAACAGGGTCTCGCTAAGTTGCCGAGAGCCTCACTCAGTAGCTGAGGCTGGCTTCCAACCTGCGCGATCTTCCTGTCTCAGCCTCCCAAGCGCGGGGATGACAAGCGTGCGCCACCACGCCCGGCAAGATGGAGCAGATTTTAAAACCCGGCTTTCTTGGAGCTAGCAGTTGAGTAGGGTAAAACAAAAGACAAGTAAAGTATGTAGTATCTTAGAAAAAATAAAGCAGGAAAGGGGCACAGAGACGGTGCTGGGAGGACGGGGATCCGAGGGATTTCGCTCTGAATGGGATGTTCAGGCGAAGTTCTCCAAGACGGCCATGCAGGAGCGAGGACGGGAAGGGCGCTCGGGGTCTTTGGAGAGAGTCACGTGGCTACCTGGAGGATGGCTGTAGGCACAGGGGCGGCGCGTGCAGAGGCCCTGCAGCGAGAGCGTGCCACCCGGGGACCCGCAGGCGGGGACGAGAGAAGTATAATAGGGGAAACAAGGACAGGTGACTGAAGAGATGGGAGAGATCGTTGAGGGTTTTGTGGGCTTCGTGTGAACGTTGGCTTTTGCTTGGAGTGAGAAAACCCCTTTGGAGGCTTTTAAGCAAAGGGGTGACATGCTTAGCGAGCTTTAACACAGCCGCTCTGGCTTCCTGGAAGGAAACGGAGGGACAGGATCAGAAGCAGAGAGGGCAGTTGGGAAACTAGGTTGACCGTCTGAGTGCAAAAGTTCGGCGGCTCGGATGAGGATGATGGCCATAGACGTGGTGAGAAGTGGCCAAACGATGGCCAGACTTTAAAGGTGGAGCCAGTGGGTGGAGCGGGTGTAGAGCGTGAGAGAGGAGAAATGTAAAAGATGGCTCCCAAGATCTTAGCCTGAGCACCAGAGAGATGGCGTTGCCGCTAACTGAGATGGAAGTAATGAGAGAGGGGCACATTGGGGGAGGAGTTGGTGTGTTGGCGTGTGTGTGTGTGTGTGTGTGTATGTTTACTGGGACTTGAACCCAGAGGCATTCTACCTTTCAGCTATGCACCAGCCCTTTTTATTTCTTTTGAAACAGGGTCTCGCTAGGTTGCTGAGAGTTTCACTAAGTTGCTGAGGCCGTCCTCAAACCTGGGATCCTCCTTTCTCAGCCTCTCAAGTACTGGAATTACAGGCCTGTGCCACCATGCCCAGCTTAGGGGTTGAATTTTTATTTCACCTTGAGGTACCTTGTAGACACCCAAGTGGAGGTACATACCGCATAGGCTGCGGCGCAGAGGGAGCTCAGAGGTAGAGTGTAATTGTGGGTATTTCAGTATATCCCTAAATAGGAAATTGAACTAGCTCTCCAAGGCTCAGAGTATATAGACCAGAGTCTCAAGGACTAGGGTTATGGCTCAGTGGTAGAATGCTTGCCTCGCATGCACAGCACAGAGACAGACAGACAGACAGACAGACATCAGCCATCCCAAATGTTAGTGGTAGGTCAGGTAAAATGAGTGGTTGTTACTAAGGGAGAAAATTACCTAGGGAATTAGGAAGCTCCTCTTCTTTAAAACTTTTGAAAATATGTTAAATCTATAATTTTCTTGATATAGTTAGTGTTTTTCCAACATTAATATCAATTCTTCAGTGTTTGTTGAAGCTGGTTCTAGGGGTTCATAAAAGAAGGTGTATTCTCATGTGTCCATTACATTAAGCTTACCGCTGTTCAGGTCTTTCCTTGCCTTCCTAATTTACATTCAGAGAGAGAGGAAATTCAGTGCTCTGATCGTGGATGTATCTAATTTTTTCTTTTCCTTTTTTTAAAGGGGGATGGGAATAATTCTTACTGTTATTTTACACTTCAAGGATTTTCTATTCATTGCAAATGATATTAAAATTACGATCTCTTCCAAGTGAATTGTTGATGCCGTCTAATGTAGCTCCTTTAAAGTTTATTTTATTTATTTATTTATTTGTGTGTGTGTGTGTGTGTGTGTGTGTGTGTGTTTTACTGGGGATGGAACCCAGGGGCATTCTACCTCTGAGCTACACCCCCAGCCCTATTTTTTATTCTATCATTTGAAACCGGGTCTCACTGAGTTGCAGAGGGCCTCACTAAGTAGCTGAGGCTGTCCTCGAACCGGGATCCTCAGGTCTCAGCCTCCCGAATGCTGGGATAACAAGCGTGCGCCACCACGCCCGGCTCAGCTCCTTTAAAGTTTAATTGGGCCGGGCGTGGTGGTGCACGCTTGTAATCCCCGCGCTTGGGAGGCGGAAACAGGAGGATCGCGCAGGTTCGAAGCCAGCCTCAGCTACTGAGTGAGGCTCTCAGCAACTTAGTGAGACCCTGTTTCCAAATAAAATATAAAATAGGTCTGGGAGTGTAGCCTGGAGGTAGGAAGCCTCTGGGTTCCACCCCCAGCACCACCAAATAAATAAATAAATAAATAAATAAATAAATAAAGTTTAATTTGTCATTAATCAGAGCTCCCAGCTGCTTGTTAAGAATGTATCTACTTCTAACATTTTTATTTTAGTATTTTAGTATTTTTAATCCAGAATCTGTTTAAGCCATCTTCATTGATAAGAACAACTTAGTACTTTTAGGTTATAGTTATCATGTTGTGTATTTTCTGTTTACCGCAGAGTTTTGTTTCTCTGTGTTCTGCCAGCACAGAGACCTCTACTGCATAGATTGAGCCTTTCAATTTCCCTCTAGTGGCTTGGAAATCGGGTATTCTGTTTGTTTCTTCAGTTGTTGCCTTTCCATTTTTAACATGTGTGTTTGCCTGCAGTCTAAACTTGCTCAATATCTCTACCAGATTGATGCAGGCAGAATGATTTCTCTCTCATAATTGTCCTCACTCTTTGATGTTATTATTATTTTGTGTGTGTGTGGTACCCAGAGGCTTTTTACCTCCGGGCTATACTCCCAGACCTATTTTATATTTTATTTAAAAACAGGGTCTCGGCCAGGCGTGGTGGCGCACGCTTGTAATCCCCGCGCTTGGGAGGCAGAGACAGGAGGATCGCGCAGGTTCGAAGCCAGCCGCGCACACTGGCTTAGGAGACCCTGTTTCCAAATAAAAAAGTATAAAATAGGTCTGGGAGTGTAGCCTGGAGGTAGAAGGGCTTCCAGGAACCCCAGTACCACCAAAGGAAGGAAGGAAGGAAGGAAGGAAGGAAGGAAGGAAGGAAGGAAGGAAGGAAGGGGAGTCTCACTAAGTTGTTGAGAGCCTCACTCAGTAGCTGAGGCTGGCTTCAAACCTGTGCGATCCTCCTGTCTCTGCCTCCCAAACGCGGGGATTACAAGAGTGCTGGCAATGTTACTATTTTTGTGTTTTGACTTCAGCTTGTATTTATACCCACCAAATTAGCCATTATAATCATTGTTATTTTATACAACCCATGGTTATTTTGATTTTTTATATATTTTCTATTAGTTTTGCCTACTACTCTTCGATATATTTCATTTTTCCTCCTTATTAAATGTCCTTCTTCCTAAAATACATCACTTAATAGTTCCTTCAGTCATATCCATCAGTGGTAAATGCCCTCAGACATTACCTGAAAATCTCTCTTATTTCTCCCTCACCCGTGAATGGCAGTGTAATTTGATTTCTAGATTAACGATCAATTTTTCTCTAAACTCTATTCTTGTGTTGAGGTGTATAGCCAGTCTTACAGTTGTACATCCCGGCACAATTGATTATTCTGTTTTTTCTTTTGACCGTTTAATGATTTTCTCTCTCTCCTAGGCGTTCTGCAGTCTAGGTAGAAATTTACTTCTAAATTTTTTTCTAATCAGAAATCACGGTTCCGAGCCAGGCATGGCGGCACATGCTTGTAATCCCAGTACTTGGGAGGCTGAGACAGGAGAATCTCAGGTTTGCAGCCAGCCTCAGCAATTTAGTGAGGCACTCTGCAACTTAGTGAGATCCTGTTTCAAAATAAATAAAATAGAGCCGGGCGTGGTGGCGCACGCTTGTAATCCCCGCGCTTGGGAGGCTGAGACAGGAGGATCGCACGGGTTCGAAGCCAGCCTCAGCTACTCAGTGAGGCTCTCGGCAACTTAGTGAGACCCTGTTTCCAAATAAAATGTAAAATAGGTCTGGGAGTATAGACCAGAGGTAGAAAAGCCCCTGGGTTCCACCCCCAGTACCAGAAAGAAAGAAAGAAAGAAAGAAAGAAAGAAAGAAAGAAAGAAAGAAATATTAAAAATATAAATCACTGTTCTTCCTTGATTTGAAGTTATTCATCTATTCTAGAAAAGTCTCAGGGATAAAAATATCAATATTACATGTCTCTATTTTTTTATTCTTCCCTCCTAGATAACTGTTAACTGTTAGACATTCTCTTTTCTGTGTTTCATAACCTCCATTTTATATCTCCCGTCTCTTTATTTCTGGTCTGCATTTGAAATAATTTGGGAGGGAGGGCATACTAGGGATTGAAGCCTATTTTATTTATTTTATTTTTTTAAGATTTAAAGAAGTTTATTGGAAAGATAGAAATACAGAGAATAGAAATACAGCCCCATACCAAAATGGCATGAGGGGGTGACTCGAAATGAATACACCCTTATTTTTTATTTTGAAACAAAATCTAAGTTGCTGAGGGCCTTGATAAGTTGCCGAGGCCGGACTCAAACCTGTGATCCTCCTGTCTCAATCTCCCAAGCCTGGGATTACAGACGTGTTCCATCACTCCTGGCTCAAAGTAATTTCTTTTTTCTCAATGGTACTTAGAATTGATCCCAAGATCATACTGCCTCTGAGCTACTACACCCCCAGCCCTATTTTATTTATTTTTTATTTTTATTTTTGAAACTGGGTTTCAGTAAGTTGCAGAAGGTCTCACCAAGTTGCTGAGGCTGCCTTCAAACCTGCAGCCCTCTTGTCTCAGATCTCCTAAATATTGAAATTACAAATATGTGCACCATCCCTGGCTTTAAAGTCATTTCTTTAGATCCGTTTCCAGGTTTACTAATTTTTTCCTCCGATTTTTCAATCTACTATTTATTTAATATTATTTTTGTTTTGTTTTGGTGGTGCTGGGGTTCCTGGAAACCCTTCTCCCTGTTTTTATTTGGAAACAGGGTCTCTTACGCTAGCGCGGCTGGCTTCGAACTTGCGCGATCCTCCTGTCTCTACCTCCCAAGCGCGGGGATTACAAGCTTGCGCCACCACGCCCGGCATTTAATCTACTATTTAATCTGTTAATTTATTACTTCCATAATATTTGCCATTTTTATTCATTTCTTTTTCAAATCTGCTTCTTGGTTTTTTGTTTGGTTGGTTGGTACTGGGACTGGAACCCAGGGGCATTCTACCTCTGAGCTACACCCCCAGCCCTATTTTTTTTCTTTATTTTGAAACCGGGTCTCACTAAGTTGCAGAGGGCCTAAGTAGCTGAAGCTGTCCTCAAATGGCGATCCTCTGGTCTCAGTCTCCCTAATGCTGGGATTACAAGCGTGCACCACCACGCCCAGCTCAAATCTGCTTCTTTTTTAATAAGCTCTATTTATGGTTTGAAGCCCTTCATATATGTCTTGACTTACATTAAACATGTATACTTTACATCTCCATTTGCATTTTGTTCTATTACCTTATGTTCTTGTGGTTCTGATCCATTTTTTAATTTGTGGTGGATTTGCTGCTTGTTTTTGTAATGTTTTTACTTTGAACTCATCTTTCATGAAACTTGATTTTCTCTGGAAATTTTTAGGACCCAGGTGGTAAGAGAGACAAGTTGTACATCTTCTTTGGCCAGTACCCGTGGTGTATCCCTAGCCAGCATCCAATTTTTCTGCTAATTAATGCTGAGGAATTCTTGAGCTCCGCTGTCATTCTTCACCCATCAGACAGAAAGCTTTCAGCTTTCCTACCCCTGCCCTCACTGCCCGGCGGGAGGATCTCTTTCCTAGTTCACCCTGTCATCTTGAGTCTTCTGCCAGAACCTCCCTCCATTGGCCAATCCCAGGCAGAAGCCAACTAAAATGGAAACTTAACAAAAGCAGCCTGAAGGCTCGGCCTCAGAGCAAGGCAGGGAAGGGAGAAACAGATTCTGGGGCAAGCAAGCTCAGGACAGTACTGGACCACTTAACAAATACGTCCTGACCACTGGTGCCCAAAGCACTGTACCTGGTCTGCTGTTACAGACCTGCATTAGACACAGTCTCTAACCTCTGGTGGGAAACCTGGACTTATGTATGGATTAAGGGCAATAGGAGTTGGATTATGTGCTCCACTACAGATGCAGGGGCTGGAGCGTAGCTCAGTGGTGCAATGCATGCTTAATAAGAGACCTTGGGTTCAGTCCCCTTTACTGCCCACCCCCTCCCCAGAATCAGATACAACCATGAAACACAAAGAGGAAGCAGGTCCAGGCATCCGTGGGGCCGAGGGATGGGAAAGGTTTCCCCAGGTTGTCTTCCAGGAGCTGCACCTCAGAGGATGAGCAGGATGGTTCTGTGTGGAGAACTGGGCCGTGGAGAAAGGAAACAGGAGCAAAAACAGCAGAGCCCTGGAAAGAGGGAACAGCATTTTCCAAGGACCAAAGCTAGGCCGGGGAGGCAGAAAGGTGGGCAGTGTGGAGGCAAAGCTGGAAGGTGGGCTGGGGCCGGGCCAGGGGAGCCTTGGCGCCCTCATTCTGCACCTAATGGAAGCCACTGAACATTCTGTGAGGGAAGGAACATAAAAAACAGTGGCTGGCTCAAGCTGTCCAATAGAAATATAACGAGCCGGGCGTGGTGGCGCACGTTTGTAATCCCCGCGCTTGGGAGGCGGAGACAGGAGGATTGCGCAGTTTGAAGCCAGCCTCTCTGGCTTAAGGGACCCTGTTTACAAATAAAAAAATATATATATAATAGGTCTGGGAGTGTAGCCTGAAGGTAGAAGGGTTTCCAGGAACCCTAGTACCACCAAGAAAGAAAGAAAGACAGACAGAAGGAAGGAAGGAAGGAAGGAGAAAACATGAGTCACAAATGCAGCCACACCTATTAAGTTAGAATTTAGCAGCAGTCACATTTTTAAAAAGTAAATAGGTGAAATAGTTGAGTAACATTTTCTTTTAATCCTGTAAACCCAAAATATCATTCCAATATGTAATCAATACAAATGCAAGTATTTTACATTGCTTTTAAAAATAGCTCTTTAGAATCCAGCGCGTATTTCAAATCTGCAGCACATCTCTTCTTGGGCTCGCCACACTGCAGGGTTGAGTATTCACGTGTCGCCGGCGGCTGCTATGAGACTGCAGCTGTAGAGGAGGGCCGGGGGTGTGGTCTATCCATAAATCCCTAGTTCCCGAGTTCACCAAAAGATTTTACCTTCCCTTCCCTCAGAAAAGGGGTGTTCTGTGGTCAAGTAAGTAGCTGGCAACTTTGGGTCCATCGAATTGAGTGTTACTTAGTGCAGGACTCCTCAGGGCTGCTAATGTGCGTTGCAGCCCACCAAGAGCCGTGTAAGGTCCGCATCATGGTCCAGATTCATTTGACCGTATTGGACAGGAATACTGTATCCCGCTTTGGTATTTGCTGATTTGGGGGGGCAGAGAGCCTGGCAGCAGGCAGGGGGCAAATTCAGAAGGAGGCACTAGGCGAGAGGAGTCACAAAGGCTGAGGAGGAGAGGCTCGAGCCTCCAAAGAGGCAGGCAATCGAGGTGCGGTGCCCGGGCAGGTAGAAGAGCCGGGTGGGGGCCACTGAGCTTGGTCAGGCGATGTCCTGGTTCCCCTCCTGAGAGCTGTGTCGCTGTGTCGGCAGAGTGGCAGAGAGCAGGCAGAGTACCCAGAGTTGGAGAAGTTTGTCTTAGATGATGGGGTGGGAGGGACACCAAGCCCTGTTTGTGGGCTAAGAAGGAAGCAATGAAGATCACAGGCTGGAGAGAAGGCCAGAGAAAGGGCCTGGAGGTCGGGGCTGATCGAGAAAGAAATGGGACTCTCTCCTCCCCCGACCAGCAAGTACAAGGGAGATGACCGGACGGAAATACAAGGGGCACCACGCCTTTATCTTCCCTTGACATCATATTACAGGCAAGAACACGTGAAGGGAGGGCAGGGGTCAGGCGGGGAACCTGAGCAGAGTTTAGAAGTCCAAGTCGTCGTGAAATGTAAAGGAGAGCCTGGTGTGGTGGCACACACTTGTGATCCCAGTACGTGGGAGGCTGAGACAGGAGGATCACGGTTCATGGACAGCCTCAGCTACTTAGTGAGGCCCTGTTTCAGAATAAAGATATTAAAAAAAAAAAAGGGCTAGGGGTGTAGCTCGGAGGTAGAATGTCCCTGGGCTCCATCACCAGTACCACAAAAAAACAAAAAATAAAGGGGTCAGCTGAGCAAGGCAGACCAGGGTCACGTCCACACTCATACTGGTAATGCATTTGCATGTGCTCCAGCTGTAGAAATAATGACATGCCCGAGGCTCCTCCTGTGATTTGAAGCTGTTTCCCCGGGTAGAGAGGCCAGCGTGAGTAAGTTGCGGTATAAATCCCTGCTTCCTAGAGTGTGATGCAGCCGCCCACCAGACACGGCGCAGCGCCGCCCAAATAGCACCCAGGCGGACTCCTGGTATTTTAATGATTATATATTTACTTGAATGACTTGTGGATGGTCAGAAGTCTTGAACATAGAACAGGAATGACTAAAGTTTGCAAAACACTACGTAAGAGGTAGGATAGGCTGGGCGGGTGGGCATGCCTGTAATCCCAGTACTTGGGAGGCTGAGACAGGGGATCAAAGGTTCGAGGCCAGCCTCAGCAACTAAGCAAGGACCTTAGCAACCTAGCAAGACCCTGTGTCCAGATAAGAAATAAAACAGGGTAGGGGGTGTAGCTTGAAGGTAGAATGCCCCTGGGCTCATTCCCCAGCACTAAAAAAAGTGAGAGAGACAGAGACAGAGAGAGCGAGACTGAGTTGGGGTGGCCTTAGAAAGGGCTCTGATTGCTGCTGTCACGGGTGGAAGGTGGCCACCCTCTGTCCTCCTTGCCACAAAACAGCCCAAACAAATGTCACCTTCCCCATTCACCCACACTCAGCCACCCGCTACAGTTCTCCCTGCAGAACAGAATGAAATGGAATCGCCCACAAGCTTATCGGTCTGGAACACTGGCCCTGTGGTTTCTTTTTGACAGTACATAACCACACACAACCTGCCATAGCCAATTTTTCCCCCAATGCAGAAGTAATGTTTTTAAAGCTGTGGTGCACATCGGCAAAAAATAGAATAGCTATCTTCGTTAGAACTGTCTGTAAGCCCAAATCTGTACCAAATATTAAATGAAATCAGAAACAATAAATTTCCTTTGAAAACAAGTCTCCTGACTGAGGAAGGGGCTCAGTGGTAGAGAGCACTTATCTAACCTGCTTGAGCCAGGCGTGGTGGCGCACGCTTGTAATCCCCGTGCTTGGGAGGCTGAGACAGGACGATCACGGGTTCGAAGCCAGCCTCAGCTGCTTAGTGAGGCTCTCAGCAACTTATATATATATAAAAGGTCTAACCTGCTTGAGGCCCTGGGTTCAATCCCCAGGACCGCAAAAAATAATAATTTTTGATCCTTACAAGCTCTGCTTCCAGGCCTTTGTCCTCTTATTCCCACTGCAAGACAGGACTTCCTGTAAGGTACATCGTATGTGTCAGTCCCGCGCCCTGCTTTAGTGACACCTCTCTGCGGCCCTTCCCGACTGCCCGCCCCACAGGTGACCCTGTACCGGCCACGGCCTTCCTATCTCCCAGCTCGGGAACACAAGCTTCCCGCCTGTTAGCTTGCCAGATGCTGTCAGAAGAGAAATTCCTTAGCCCAATTAACTTTAGTGAGGTTTAGTTGAGCAAAGAAATAAAACAAATTGAGTTGCTGCCAAAACAGGTTCTGAGAAGTCCCACCAACAGTGTGATCTGACAGCGCTTATAGAAAAACGGACGTGAGGCCCAGGCAACCACTTAATTGGCTACAACCTTGTCACTTAAGCAGTCCATGGGTTTCAGCTTAACTAGTTAATTATTTATAGCTCAATTACTTAATTGGCTATGGGGCCACCTGCAACCAACCAAAACTCAGTTCTTATTGGTCTGTGAGACGCCTGGTCCAGACCTTGGCCTCCCACAGTTATTACCGCAGTAGCTGCCGGCCTTTGCTTTTTGTCAAAGGAGGAGCTTTCTAGGTACCCCTACCTTCCCATCTTACGGGGAAGCCCTTGGCTACTTGATGCATGATTCTGAAATTTCTTACTCCACAGCTTGGCATTCAGTTCAGCCCCTGATGTGCCTGTCATTTGATCCAGAGTGAGGTGGTACCTCTCCCCAGGACCGAGACTGCTGGCCACTTCCTCCAAGCCAGCTTTGGTTGGAGACCTGCAGTGTGTCCTCAGCCAGGGGCTTTCTTCCCCAGTGGGTTAAAGCATTGCTGGGTCCTGGGAATTTTAGGTTTTCTAACCTTAGAACTTGCCTCTGAGACATCTAAAGACCCGCTTCTCAAACATCTTCTTTTAAAAACAGTAACTCAGCCAGGCGTGGTGGCGTGTGCTTGTAATCCCAGCATTCGAGAGGCTGAGACCTGGAGGATGGCGGTTCGCGGACAGCCTCAGCTACTTAGTGAGGCCCTCTGCAACTCAGTGAGACCCGGTTTCAAAATAAAGAATAAAAAATGTTGCAGGGGGTGTGGTGTGGCTCGGAGGTCGAATGCCCCTGGGTTCCACCCCCAGACCCGCAAAAAAAAAAAAAGTAACTCAAAGTAAGAAATACATTTTCACATCCCCCAACACATGTCTAGCTTCCATTATACTTATCAAAGCTGTACACATGATAGATTCTACTTTTTTTTAAATAATGCTGGGCCTGACCAGCATTTATTATTTTATTACTTTTTTTTGGTGGTGGTACTGGGGTTCCTTGAAACTCTTCTACCTCCAGGCTACACTCCCAGACCTATTTTATATTTTTATTTGGAAACAGGGTCTCTTAAACCAGCGAGGCTGGCTTCGAACCTGCGCGATCCTACTGTCTCCGCGGCCCAAGCGCGGGGATTACAAGCGTGCGCCACCACTCCCAGCCTGACCAGCATTTTTAAGAAACTGCATTGATAGGACCTAGTGACGACTCATGATTCGCAGTTTGGAAGACATAGTCTTTAGAGTTGACTCATTTAATCGTTTCAATAACTTCAAGAATGTCTTGAGAGGGTGAGATTCCCCCACAAGCTCAGCTCAGTTGCCATCTCTTTGAGGCCATTTTGAAAAATCCTTAATTCTGTTATTGCTGCTCAGAAAAGAAATCAGGAGCACACTGGAGTGTTACAGACGTTGCCAATTTGCTACTTCGAAGCCCTGAGTGGTGGGTTATTAACCCAACAGTCAAGCCATCACTCCGCACCTGTGTGACACCCTTTGCAGAAGAAGCGTTCTTCCAGCGCAGCATCTGTCAGCCCGGCCGCGTGTCTGCTGATAAATGTCTGGTTTCTAGTTTCTATGACAACATCTAAAATGACATTTTAAGCTCTACCTTCCCTTCCCGCAGGGTGTGCCGATCTGCAGGCCCTGGACACGATGCAGCCAGCGGAGAGGAAGAGACAGGGCTACATTCACGAGCTGATTCAGACGGAAGAGCGGTACATGGATGACCTGCAGCTCGTCGTTGAGGTGAGGGCTGCGGCCGAGGAGCCCAGGGGCGACTGCTGTTAGCGCAGTGGGGGCCGGCGGCACTGTCGGGACTGCTCCCACTCAGAAGCAAAGCGAAGCATCACTCTGTTTTGCTTGGCAGTGCTGGGGGCTAAACCCAGGGCTCACATCTTCTGGGCAAGCTCTCTACTGCTAAGCTACACACCCTTTTTTTTTTTTTTTTTTTTTTTTTTTGTGTGTGTGTGTGTGTGTGTGTGTGTGGTACTGGGGATGGAACCTTTCTACCTCCGGGCTACACTCCCAGCCAGATCTATTTTATATTTTATTGGAAACAGGGTCTCTTAAGCCAGCGCGGCTGGCTTCGAACCTGCGCGATCCTCCTGTCTCTGCCTCCCAAGCGCAGAGATTACAAGCGTGTGCCACCATGCCCAGCAGCTACACACCTTTTAAAAAATGTTTTTAGAAGCCGGGTGCAGTGACACATGCTTGTAATCCCAGCGTTTGGGAGGATGAAACAGGAGGATCATAGTTCAAGGCCAGCCTCAGCTACTTAGGCCCTTTGTAACTCAGTGAGACCCTGTTTCAAAATAAAGAATTAGCCGGGCATGGTGGCACCTGCTTGTAATCCCCGTGCTTGGGAGGCAGAGACAGGAGGATCGCGCAGGTTCGAAGCCAGCCGCGCTGGTGTAAGAGACCCTGTTTCAAAAATATAAAATAGTTCTGGGAGTGTAGCCCGGAGGTAGAAGGGCTTCCAGGAACCCCAGTACCACCAAAAATAAATAAATAAATAAAGAATTAAAAATAGGGCTGGAGGTGTAGCTCAGAGGTAGAATGCCCCTGGGTTCCATTCCTGGTACTGCAAAAATAAATAAATAAATAAATAAATAAATAAATATAAAAAATGTTTTTAGAGACCAGGTCCCTCTAAGTTGCCCGGGCTGGACTTGAACTTGCAATTCTCCCACCTCAACCTCTCAGGTAGCTGGGGTTACAGGTGTGCACCACCTTGCCCAGCTGGACACCACTTTTTTTTTTTAGGTAATGGGGATGGAACCTAGGGGTATTCTATCTCCAAGCTACACCCCCAGCCCTATTTTTTATTCTTTACTTTGAAACAGGGTCTCACAGAGTTGCAAAGGGGCCTCACTAAGTAGCTGAGGCTGTCCAGGAACCGCGGTCCTCCTGACTCAGTCTCCCAAATGCTGGGATTACAAGCGTGCGCCACCACTTCTGATAAATAGTGGCAGGACCTCTCACAGGCTAAAGATGCCCAGGCCAGCCGAGCAGTGCTTGAAGATGGAAGTCTAATGAGGCTGGGTATGGTGGTGCGCACCTGTAATCACATTACTTAGAAGGCTGAGACAGGAAGGTCACAGGTTCAAGGCCAACCTCAGCAAGTTAGCAATGCCCTCGTCAATTTTATGAGACCCTGTTCAAAAAAATAGGGGTTGGGGTGTAGTCCATAGGTAGGATACCCCTAGGTTAGATCCCCACTATCAAAAAAAACAATCTCTTAGTGAGAATATCAGCTGTCTTCCCTAGCGTAGCCCGTTCAGTAACGAGAGAGAACAGCAAGTTGCAGGGCGCTTTAGCTGGGTGTGGGAGCGCCATCAAGGGAGGACAAGGGAACGGAGGCTGTAAAGCCCCAAAGCGGACTTGACCTCAATGTTGCTGTCTTGTGGTATTGGAGGTTGAGCCCAGGGCAACTCTCCACTGAGCCCTTTTTTATATTTATTTTGAGACAGGTTCTCGCTAGGTTGCTCAAACTGGCCTGCACCTGATCCTCCAGTCTCAGCTTCCCCAGTCCTGGATTCCAGGTGCTGTGCCTCACTGTATTTACACCGCTGTTTTGAAGCCTGACATTTTCATCAGCTTTGGCATTTCCAGAGGAACTGCGAAGCTGAGGAAATGTCCACCTCATGTTTGTATCCGTGTGGAAAATCAAATCAAATTGTAAAAAGAAGCTCCCAAATATACGTACTGTTCGTTTGTGCCTGTTGGTGTTACCAGTGACCTCTGAGCGTTGACCGCCATCCTCCTTAGAATAGCGTGTAACAGTGGTGTGTGTTTGCACGAACAAAAGAAGACTTTCTGTTTCCATCAGGCTTTTGTTTCTGTGGCTTTTAGTTCCCAGTAAGTGTCAAAGCCTTCAGGTTAAAAAAAAAAAAATCAGTTAAAGGAACCACCTGAGAAGGATAGAAGGATATCCTCACAGCCCCAGC
This sequence comes from Muscardinus avellanarius, assembly GCF_963383645.1. Classification (NCBI taxonomy): domain Eukaryota; kingdom Metazoa; phylum Chordata; class Mammalia; order Rodentia; family Gliridae; genus Muscardinus; species Muscardinus avellanarius. Next base: position 18,894,138 of record NC_137801.1, on the reverse strand, counting down.
AGGTGATGGCAGGAAGGAGCAATGGCGGCTGTGTCTGCATCTGCCCAGCCAGGCCTGCCCTCACCACCCCGCCCCGAGTGCAGCTCTGTGCCTGTGCCTCCGCCTGCGCACGACCCTGCACTCCTCATTTGGGGATGCTTATCTTCCCCCCAAATCGGTGAGCCCCTGAGAACAAGGCCTGTGTGTCCTTCATCGTTCATCGCCCAGACTTGGGCCCTGTGGGCCTCCCCAGAGGCACTGAATGGATCTGGGGCGTTCATGTCCACAGTGCTCTGACCGGGACAGGTGGACTAGCAGAAAAGCCCCCCAGCCCCACACACATCAGCCCTGCCGCAGGCCGGCCCCATTCCCCAGGGGCTGTACGTGGTCCTGGAGGTCTCTGCCGCACTGGCAGGGTCGTGGCAGGGTCAGGATTTAGGGTGAAGGGCGCCCTCATCACTGTCCCCAGGGAAGCTGCCCAGAGGCCCCCCATGGCATGCTTCCCCACCAAGCCCAGCACACAGCTGCTGCGTGGAATGAAGAATCAAAGGGGCAGAAATTAAATCTGTGAGTAAAAGAGCAGCTAGAAGCCAGGGCCCGCCCCGCCGTCCCTGGCAGCCTCAGAGCCGACAAGACGTCTGTCTAGGGCTCACCTACGGGAGCATCCCAGCGGCCTCTGTCTGATTTCAACCCAGGCGCTCCCTTGTTGGCTCAGAGCGCTTTTGTTGGAATTCTGTGAATTCACGTCCCACTCCACTTGGCAGACATTAGCTGAAGCCCTAGCATGTGCGGAGCACTGTGCCAGAGAGCAGAGGCGGAAGACAAGGTTCCCACCCTGGGGCGTTTGCAGTCCTGTTGGAGACAGTGAGGTGCAGTGCAGGGAGGGCTGGAGGCCAGAGGAGGGGACCAGCAATGCTTCAGGATGCAGAAGTGGGGGGTGTTAGGGCGGGGGACCTACAGCACGCTCTAGGACCTAGGGAGGTGGGCAGAGCCGGATCTCACAGATCTGCGGACCTCCTGAAGGTGCTGGCCTCTCAACACAGGCCAGGGGGAACCTGGCAAGCACTGTTCCCAATAACTGCTCTGTGTCCTGAAAGCGTCTGAAGGCATTTCGTAGGGGCCAGAGGGGATTCGTGCAAACTTGGAATCAAAAGGAGTTGAGTCTTTGTTCTAGCTTCTCCGTGTTTTAGCTTGGTGGGCCCAAGTAAATCCTCTGTAAGCCCTTTTTCTTCCTGGGCTAATTGTAATGCCGGACTCGCTTCACCCAGGCCATCTGTGAAGTTAAGTGAAAACGGTGTACGCACACCCTTCTGAGTATTTGCACATACAGAATACAGGCGGGGAGCCGGCCTCTGCAACCCGCGCCTGCTCGGGGGCAGTCTGGGGACACCACGGTTCGTCTAAACTTCTCAGACTGTTCCCGAGAAATCTGAGGTGCTCGGCCCGACAACAGGCACGCTTCCTCCGTTCTGCGCGGTCTTACTCTGTGCAGCTGCTCTGTGCCCGGGGTCTGTCTAAACCCCACAGTGTCCCTGTGAGATAGGCAGGAGCATCTCCTCTTACCAAGATTACAAGATACCATCCTGGAATCAGCCTTGATAGAGCTGAAAAACATAGAACAAAAAGCAGGGAAATCGTGCAGTTGTGTGTGTGTGTGTGTGTGTGTGTGTGTGTGTGTGTGTGTGTGTGTGTTGTGGTGCTGGGGATGGAACCCAGAGGCTTCCTACCTCCGGAATATACTCCCAGCCCTATTTTCTATTTATTTGGAAACAGGGTCTCACTAAGTTGCTGAGAGCCTCACTCAGTAGCTGAGGCTGTTTCAAACCTGTGCGATCCTCCTGTCTCAGCCTCCCAGGCACTGGAATTACAAGCATGCGCCACCACGCCTGGCTGAACTCGTGCAGTTTAACAGCAGCCAGGCACACTGGTGCACACCTGTGACCCTAGTACTTGGGAGGTTGAGACAGGAGGAACACAGGTTTGAAGCCAGCTATGGCAACCTAGCCAGACCTTGTTTCAAAAAAAAAAAGGAGCTGGAGATATATCTCAGAGATAGAATGCCCTTGGTTTCCATGCTTATTTAGAAATACCACTGTCATCTGGGCGTGGTGGCACACGCTTGTAATCCCCGTGCTTGGGAGGCTGAAACAGGAGGATTGCACAGGTTCAAAGCCAGCCTCAGCTACTTAGGCTCTCAGCAACTTAGTGAGACCCTGTTTCCAAATAAATTATAAAATAGGTCCAGGATTATAGCCCAGAGGTAGAAAAGCCCCTGGGTTCCACCCCCAGTACCACAAAAAAAAAAAAAAAAATACCACCATCTTACTTGTTTGGGATTATAAAGACTGATTTAGAGCACACAGAGGGAGTGAATCCACACTTAAGCCAACGTATTTCTCCGTATTTCTTCCGTTTTGATCTTAGGTTTTTCAGAAGCGGATGGCGGAATCGGGTTCTCTCACCGAAGGGGAAATGGCCTTGATATTTGTTAACTGGAAGGAGCTCATCATGTCCAACACGAAGCTGCTGAGGTGAGTCCGCGCATACCGCCGGCCCGCGCGGCGTCCGCATCACACACAACCCTCTGCAGGGCCCCTTGGCAAAGGGACCCCGACTGCTTTCTGCTCCCTTGGGCTCTGTGAAATGCCCTGTAACTGAAAATACATAATTACGGAGGAAAGTAAAAGAATATAACAAAGAAAGTACTTTTTTCTTTTTTTTTTTTTGGTGGTGGTGGTACTGGGGTTCCTGGAAGCCCTTCTACCTCCGGGCTACACTCCCAGACCTATTTTTACATTTTTTAAAATTTGGAAACAGGGTCTCCCAAGCCAGCGCGCGCGGCTGGCTTCGAACCTGCGCGATCCTCCTGTCTCTGCCTCCCAAGCGCGGGGATTACAAGCGTGCGCCACCACGCCCGGCTAAGAAAGTACTTTAAACAAAGACAAATCAGCTGGGCATGGTGGCGCACGCTTGTAATCCCCACGCTTGGGAAGCGGAGACAGGAGTATCGCGCAGGTTCGAAGCCAGCTTCGCTGGCTTAAGAGTCCCCATTTCCAAATAAAAATATAAAAATAGGACTGGGAGTGTAGCCTGGAGGTAGAAGGGCTTCCAGGAATCCCAATACCACCACAAAAAAAAAAAAAACAAAGACAAATCATTAGACAGGTGATATATTAATGAATGATTCCAAAAAGTAAGACCTACCAGTTCTGGCAGTCAGAAGGGAAGCTGCCGTTCACGCCCTGCCTGGCAGCCTCCCAAGTCCCCAAGTGAAATTCCAGGCCTGGGGTCACTTCCCACCCTTTACACCCATGAGGACAGACGTCCCGGGCAGGAAGGGTGGCCCGGCCTTACTGCATCCCTGCCCTCTGCGCCCAGCAGCTCTCCTGGAGACGGCTCTTCTACCTCTGCCCCTAGCTTCTGCAGCTTCTGTGTCCTGGCAGACTACAGGAAGCTCCTCCTTCTTGGTTCAGTCAAATTGGCCAAGAATTTTAGAGGAACCTTTGTTAAGAAACTAAGGCAAAGACAGGCTCATGTGGTGGTGCGTACCTGTAATCCCAGTACTTAAGAGGTTGAGACAGAAGGGTTGCAGGCACAAGGCCAGCTTCAGCAACTTAGTGAGACCCTGTTTCAAAATAAAAGAGAGGCCGGGCGTGGTGGCACACGCTTGTAATCCCAGCATTCAGGAGGCTGAAACAGGAGGATCGCGGTTTGAGGACAGCCTCAGCTACTTAGGCCTTTTGCAATTCAGTGAGACCCTATTTCAAAATAAAGAAGACTGCCAGGCGTGGTGGCGCACGCTTATAATCCCCGCGCTTGGGAGGCGGAGACAAGAGGATCGTGCAGTTTCGAAGCCAGCCGCCCTGTTTCCAAATTTTAAAAAGTATAAAAATAGGTCTGGGAGTGTAGCCCGGAGGTAGAGGGTTTCCAGGAACCCCAGTACCACCAAAACAATAACAACAACAAAATAAAGAAGACAAAATAGGGCTGGGGCTGTAACTCAGAGGTGGACTGCCCGAGTTCCATCCCTAGTACCTAAAAAATAAAAAATAAACAGGACTAGGGGGATAGCTCAGGTAGAATGCCCCTGGGTTCAATCCCTAGTAGCAGAAAAAGGAAGGAAAGAAAGAGGGGGGGAAGGAAACCAAGGAAATTCTAAAGGCCGGAGACACCATGTCCAGCCTTTATGTTCTTCCTTCCTTGCTAGCCTTTCCCCTGGCCGCCTGCCCTTCCGCCTGGCCCTCCCCTCCCGCTCTGGGTGTCCTTACCGTTGGTCTCCCATGGCATTTGGGCTTTAATGTCAGGGCCACTCACTGAGAAACAGAAGCTTAGGCTGTGTCACGTGCAGGGCCTTGCGGGTGCGGAAGAAGACCGGGGGCGAGAAGATGCCGGTGCAGGTGATCGGGGACATCCTGGCAGCCGAGCTGTCGCACATGCAGGCCTACATACGCTTCTGTAGCTGCCAGCTGAACGGAGCAGCTCTGTTACAGCAGAAGACAGACGAAGACTCGGACTTCAAGGACTTTTTAAAGGTAACTCCTGCATGGGCCTCGCAGCCATCTTTTCTGGGGCCTTCTGAATCTGGAAGCAGTCGCCTGCATGGTCCATCAGGGAGTCTCAGCTGTGGAGGAGTCTCCAAAGGAAACACAGATGTGGCGGCGAATGTTCTGGTGACCTGACTTTTCTTTGGCACAGGAGCCATAATTTTGCCCATTGAGTAGTGGAGTCGTTTTTTAAGGTATTTTATTGGTGCATCACGACTGTACATCATAGGTTTAGTGTTACACAAATATACTCTTGGTGTATTTCTCCACATCCCAGTCCACTCTCTCCTCCCGAGTGATTTTTTTTAAAGCAAACTTATTTACCAGCTACTTTTCCTAAAGAAATAATCAAAACATCATTTTTTTTTTTTTTTTTTTTTTTTTTTTTTTGTGGTACTGGGGTTCCTGGAAGCCCTTATATCTCCGGGCTACTCCCAGACCTATTTTTACATTTTTATTTGGAAACAGGGTTTCCTAAGCCAGCGCGCGTGGCTGGCTTTGAACCTGCGTGATCCTCCTGTCTCCGCCTCCCAAGTGCAGAGATTACAAGCGTGCGCCACCACGCCCGGCTCATTTTTTAAAGTTTTATAAACTGAGAACGCCAGGTGTGATGGCGCATGGTTATAATCCCAGCATTTGGGAGGCTGAGACAGGAGGATCATGGTTCACAGACAGCCTCAGCTACTACTTAGTGAGGCCCTTTGCAACTCAGTGAGACCCTGTTTCAAAATAAAGAATAAAAACTAGGGCTAGGGGTGTATCTCAGAGGTAGAATGCCCCTGGGTTCCATCCCCAGTAATGCAAAAACAAACAAACAAATAAATTTTATAAACTGTATTTATTTAATGACCATCTTAACCCAGAAAAATATAAAATAGCTACTTAAATGTACAAAATGCAACAAGAGAAAGTAAAATTTCAAATAAATAGACAGGTGGGTGTGGCAGCACACTCCTGTAGTCCCAGCTTCTTGGGAGGCTGAGGTGGGAGGATACCTTGATCCCATAAGTTCAAGACCAGCCTAGGCAACATGGCAATATTCTGTAATTCTGTTTTAAAACAAAACAAAAATAAATAGGTGAATAAACTGAGGCAACAAGAAATGAGAGTAGAAAAGATAGCAGAAACTAACATAAAAATATACATATATATATAGTGTATATGTGTGATCCTATATATATATGTATATACCAAAAGTATGCGCAGATGTCATGGAAGCTTCCAGAAACTGATGGATGAGACGCGCAGAGTCGCTTTTATGATGCATGGTCATAAATTAAACAGGAGAAGCAGAATAGAGCCGTACTTCTGAGATCTAAATTCATCTACCAAGTGCACTTTATCCAGACATCCCAGGAGTCCCCACTCAGTGTTAATCTCAGTAACACACAGGGTGGGATCCAGACGGAAACGCGCCAAGCGCGGTGTGCATGGATGTACATGCTCTGAGCCTCACTGTGATACACGGTTACAGTGCTCCAGTAAAAGTATATTTTAAAAATGATCATTCCAGAGGACTAGCTCTTCTCTTCAGTACTAGGAGTAGAATCGAGAGACATGTTTTCCTCAGTCTCCTCTCTGATGGGGGACAGACATCTAAAATCTAAAACCTGCCGGGCGTGGTGGCGCAGGCTTGTAATCCCCGCGCTTGGGGGGCGGAGACAGGAGGATCGCGCTGGTTTGAAGCCAGCCTGGCTGGCTTAAGAGACCCTGTTTCCAAATCAAAAATATAAAATGGGTCTGGGAGTGTAGCCCGGAGGTCGAAGGGCTTCCAGGAACCCCAGTAGCACCACCAAAAATAAAATAAAATAAAACATAAAACCTCCAGCTGTGTTACCTGGTACAGGTAAGGGGCATGCTAAGGGTGACCAGAGAAGGGTCGTGGGAAGGAGGGGAGGCATCCCGGGGGACGCCTGGCCCAGGGGAAGCTTGGCCTGAGACTCTAAAAAGAGAGTGGGCGCGCACAGTCATCACCTGGCACACAGTAGGTGCCCAGTTGGTGGTAGCAAGTGCTTTTAAGGAGCAGGGATGGTGGGCTTGCCCGGGTGGAGCATTGGTGACGACTCCTGGGCAGCCTGTGGGCAGGTGGTGGTTGTGGATTGGGGCGGCCCACTCAGGAGTGGAGGTAGAAAAAAGGACTCTCATAAGGGAAGATGACTTCACTTGGGGGTCTGTTGAAATTAAAGTGCCTTTGAAGCTGGGCATGGTGGCACCTGCCTGTAATCCCAGTACTTGGGAGGCTGAGACAGGGGGATCACAGGTTCACGGCCAATCTCAGCAGCTTAGTGAGGCCTTCCACAATTTAGTAAGACCCTGTTTCGAAATAATAAATAAATAAGTAAAAAGGGCCAGGAGTAAAGCTCAGAGGTAGAATGTCCCTGGGTTTAATCCCTAGTACCAGTATACATACATACAAATACACACACACACGCACACACACTACATAAACATATACATATACATAAAATAAAAAAGAGCTTTGGGGTGTGGCTTGGCAGTAGAATGCCCCAGGTTCACTCCCCAGTACCAAATAAGTAAATGAAGTGCCTTTGAGATCAGGGAAGGAGGAGTGGGGCATGCGAGGGTGGAACTTCAGAGAACGCCTGGGTTACAGATGCTGGGCCTCAGCTGCGGGGAATTGGTGTAGACGGAGGAGGAGGAGGTGAAGATGGAGAAGGCCATGTCTGGGAAGGCACCAGGAGGCAGTGGTTCTAGGGGCAAAAGAGGAGCGACCGACCACACGGGCATCCAACAGCCTGTGACCAAGAGCTGAGGCACGGCTGCTGGGCTTGGCACACGGGCTGCCATTCCCGCTCTTAGCCTGATAGTCATCGCTTTTGATCCCGAGTTATTAGAAGAAATTGGCAATCTAAAGGTAGTCTGAGAGCTAAGTATGGTGGTGCACACCTATAATCTCAGTACTCGGGAGGCTAAGACGGGAGGATTCCAGGCTCGAGGCCAGCCTCAGCAACTTAAGAGCCTCAGCAACTTCTCAAGACCCTATTTCAAAATTAACAAATGAAAAGGGTTGGGGGGTGTAGCTTGGAGGTAGAATGCCCCTGGGTTTGATCCCCAATACCAAAAATGGAGGGAGGGAGGGATTGGGGGGGGGAGAGGGAGGGAGGGAGAAAGAGGGAAGAAAGGAAGGAAGGAAGGAAGCAAGCAAGAAAGAGGTGGTCAGAGGCGGGAGTGTGGCCAGTGCTTGCTTGTTTGGGCTGGGGCCCCGGTTTCCTCACAAGCTCTCAACTGTTCTGCAGAAGCTGGCCTCGGACCCCCGGTGTAAAGGAATGCCCCTCTCCAGCTTCCTGCTGAAGCCCATGCAGAGAATCACCCGCTACCCTCTGCTCATCCGCAGCGTGAGTGCGCGGGCTGGCCAGCGCGGGGGGAGGCAAGTGAGGGCTCCGAGTGCCCGCCCAGCCCCGTGCGTGGCGTGGTGCAGTGAAGCGCCCCCGCCTCCCCGTGGGCACGCTGCTGTGTGCGCCACAGGGACACGCGCGTGCAGTTCAGAAGGCTCGAGCCTGGAAGTGAGCAAACGAGAGCGGCGTCTGATGTCCCTGGGCAGCCCATCGTCAGCCCATCTCCCAGAAGCGTCCAGTCACCGTGCTTAGTAGGCTTCCCTGGGCCTGCAGCTGTGGGGCCTGCCTTGAGCCCAGAGAGCGCGGAGGTGTCAGTTCCCCACCAGCACGTCCAAGGGCTCCGTCTCCTGAGGCAAAATCCATCAGCCACCTGAGCACCTGGGCCACGTCCCGGGAGACTCCGCTCTAGCGTCCCGAGAGCCCAGTCCCGGCATCTTCTTCTTCACATCGTAATGTGGTTTCTCGAGGCAGTGTACCATATAAGAAGGCAGGCTTTGCCAAACAGTCACTGATAAGAGTTTACAAAGAAAAACAGCAGGAGTCATGTAAGACTGATGATACTGGATGCTTGACTTTTGATCCGGACGCTGTGAACTCAACATAGACCCCATGTTATAGATGCTTCTGCCAGACTCGCCCACTACTACAGGTCCCCAGCCCTGAACTGAAAAAGTTATGGCTGAAAATATGTTTCAGAATTCAGATACCATCTATTTATAATCCCCAGCCAGGCCTAGGCCAGCGCTCATAAGCAAACGCTAAAGTCCCTACTGTGAAATACATGAGTAGTCACTGAAAACAGACTAAGTAAATATGTCTTTTTGCATTCTGGGCTTGTGAACAAAGGACTGTGGGCCCATCTGACGAGAGCACAGAGTCCAGACAGCAGAGGTCTTGGATGGGCTGCTAATTTCCCGAGGAGCCACGCGGGTGTTGTGTGGTGGCGGTTTGTTTACATGCAACTCCAGTAGCTTGAAGCGAGAGAGTTCCAAGGGCACCTTTCCTTGTGCTGACGGTCTGACTTTATTGTATTTCTCCTGTGGCAGGGGAGTCTTTGCTTTCATCGGATTTTTCTTTTTCTTTCTTTTTTTTTTTTTTTTTTTTTTTTTTTGGTGGCACTGGGGTTCCTGGAAACCCTTCTACCTCCGGGGTACACTCCCAGACCTATTTTATATTTTTATTTAGAAACAGGGTCTCCTAAGCCAGCGCGCGCGGCTGGCTTCGAACCTGCGCGATCCTCCTGTCTCCGCCTCCCAAGCGCGGGGATTACAAGCGTGCGCCACCACGCCCGGCCTCATCAGATTTTTCTCAAGTGTCAGTGACTGCAAAAATACTGTGAACCCTTGCTATTCAGCAAGTGGACACACTTGTCAAAACTGCAGCCAGTTTATATTGAAGGTCCCTGACTTGAGTTACTGGAGGGCCAGAGGGAGGGACTCACGAGCATAGGCCTTTACCAGAACCCAGTGAGAGCAGCAGATCCGGGGAAGTACCCACCACCCCCAGGGGTTCCACCAAGGTGCCCGTCCCCGTCCCCCAGGCTGCTGGGACCCAGAGCTTCTCGAGGGCAGAGCTGTTACCTTGTTGACTGGCATTCCCAGTGCCCGGTGTCAGTCGTACGGGGGCTCAGAGGCCGAGTGAGCAGCTGGCAGGTGGGCGGGTGGATGGGTGACAGGCACAGAACCCCCCACACACACACACACAGGATGCCCTGTTCTCTCCTAGATTCTGGAGAACACCCCGGAGAGCCACGTGGACCATTCCTCCCTGAAGCTGGCCCTCGAGCGGGCGGAGGAGCTCTGCTCTCAAGTGAACGAGGGTGTTCGGGAGAAGGAAAATTCCGACCGGCTGGAGTGGATCCAGGCTCACGTGCAGTGTGAAGGTCTCGCCGAGGTGAGGCACCGCTCGGCCGGACAGATGCCAGGCAGCTCCTGGGCACGGACCCAGCTCCCGGCCTCCCCTAAGGCACACAGACGCGCCTGGGTGCAGCCCTCGTGCAGACAGTCCTTCTGGATTTCACCTTCCTGTCTCACAAAGACACGCAGTGTGGAGTTTTTGTTTTGAGTTCTTTGAATTCAGCTGGTAGAATCAGTATTCTGCACGGGTAACTATATCCCTTTCCACTGGGCCATTTGGAATTCGGACTCAAAGTCATGAAAGTAAAGACTTTTTTGTGTAAAGGTGAGCGGTTCCAGCCACACTGCCACCTACTGAACCCGACCACAGGACCACAGGACCCTCGGACCCGGGCGCTGGCCTCTCTGGGACACTGGGATGGTTTGTCCCGGGACTTACAAAATGCCGCTTCTTTCTCTTTCAGCAACTTATCTTCAACTCGCTCACCAACTGCCTGGGGCCCAGGAAGCTCCTGCACAGCGGGAAGCTGTACAAGACCAAGAGTAGCAAGGAGCTGCACGGCTTCCTCTTCAACGACTTCCTGCTTCTCACCTACATGGCCAAGCAGTTCGCCGTCTCCTCCGCCTCCGAGAAACTCTTCAGCTCCAAGTCCAACGCTCAGTTCAAAATGTACAAAACGGTGAGCGCCGCCCGCCCGGCGGGGCCTGGCCTGGCCATGCACTCTTCCTTCGCCACTACCCCTGGCCGCTCGTGGCCTCGGCAGGATCCAATTTTGAATTCTGGCTACCTCCTGGCAAACAGGATACCCCGTTCCTCCTCTCTCGACTCCAGCTTGGGGTTTCTGTAAACCCAGCCTGACACGGGGCAGGTGTCTGTGCAGAGAGCCTGTGGCGGCAGCGGCCATGGGCACTCAGAACTTCTGCCCCCAGTTCGGTTTGGCCCAGTCCACCCGTGTACTGACCTCTACAAAACAGAGGCTTTGCTTCTTCCTGGGTGAGCGACCTCAGACACCAGACCCCTTCCCGCTTCCCCACAAGGCTCTTCGAGACAGATCTCTCTGGGCGCAGGTGAGTGAGCGCCCTGGTTCTTCTCAAAGCCTGTGTTTCGGCCCTAATTCTTCCAGCCCATTTTCCTGAATGAAGTCCTGGTGAAACTGCCCACAGACCCTTCCAGCGATGAGCCCGTCTTCCACATTTCCCACATTGACCGAGTCTACACCCTCCGAACAGACAACATTAACGAGAGGTCAGTCCTAGCCACGCGTGGCCTGCCGTGAGTCCCAGGAGAAAGCTGGCGGCCCCTCCATAACCCGTTTCCCCTGTGCGTAGGTCCTACTAACTGCCCCAACCTCTCTGAACACGTCCCCCCGCTCCAGTCCCATGGTAGGCCTTGGCCTAGACGCAGTCACACTCCCAACACGCTTCCCGCTTCACAAGCTTGCAAAATGGCAGCTCCGGCGCCTGGGTCCCGCTGACATCCCGTCAGGGCCAGTCTCCAGTGGCACTCGTGACTGTGACCTCCGCACAGCCTCAGTCCCTCCCGCACCCCGCATCCTGCGGACCCGCGCACCCCGCTTCGCCTCGGGGCTCCCAGCAGACTCGCCTCCTCCTCTGCGCAGGTGCCTGAATTGCCATCCGGTGCTTAGCTGCGTCCCCAGTTCTGCGTCTCTTCACCCTGCCAGGGCTGGTGTCGTAACCAGCCGAGAACTATCTTTCCACATCTCAGTTCATCCTCAGTTAGCAGTGGAGTCTTAAGATTGACGTGCTTTCAGGTGTTTGACCTGCTAGAGCTGAGGTTAGCAAAAGAGAGAGGGCCAGAGCTGGCCGTGGTGGAGCCCGATGCCGCGTCCCCCACGGCCACGCTCTGCCTCTCCTCCAGGACGGCGTGGGTCCAGAAGATCAAGGTGGCCTCCGAGCAGTACATCGACACAGAGAAGAGGAAGCGGGAGAAGGCGTATCAAGGTACCGGGGTGTCCTGGAGGGATGCGAGCAGTCACCAGGGGCCGCGCACAGGGGGACACAGCCACTGCCCCGCAGTGCGGACCGGGCGAGGGGCTGGCGGAGCCCAAGCCGGCCCTCCCGCCGCAGCTGTCTGCAGCTGCTGATCTTCCTGAGCACCACATGCAGAAAGGGCCACCGGGAGGCAGATTGGGGGCCCCCTTCTCTGCAGCGAAACCTCTGAGCTGCTCCTTCACCACCAACTCTCCCTTCTGTTCATGAGCAACTCACTCCTGGGCCCATTTTGCTCCCTCTGACTCCACTTTCTGGGCTGTGCCTGCACTCTGCTCTGCCGGTGCTGCTCGGCCCCTCGCCCAGGACGGAGCCCCAGCCTGGCCGGCCCCTCCTGCAGCCCCGCCCACCAGCCGTCACTGCACACCGCATCCACTGCTGTGGGCTCTCCCGATGACCGGGCAGTGGCCTGCTCGGCCTTGGTCCTTCCCAGGCCCCACTGGCTGGGAGTCTAGGCTCCCCCTTCCCTGGGGACCCAGGCCAGCCCAAGGGTCCCATCCCTGCACCTTCTTTGTCTCCCTTGCCAGCTCTCCCTCTCCCCTTTCCCAGGAGTTCTGCCTCCTGTCTCTCACTCGTCAGCCAGCCTGGCATAGGGACCTGCCTCCTCAGGGCCTCGTGGTGGACCTGGCTGGCCTTCCCAAGCCCAGCTCTAGGCCAGCCCTCCCAGGGCCTACTCAAAGGCGCCTTTCCCCAGGCACTTCAGGATTTGTCAGCCTCCCTGAGAATTCCTGTGGATGGAAGGTGGTCCCTGGCCACCCAGACCTACCTCTGCCCTCTGACCCCTCCCCCATCGCCATCATCACCCCCCTTCCTTTGAGTGGCGTACACCTGCCATCTCCCAACCAGCTCTAGCACAGCCCGTTCACTCCACCACCATCTTTCCCCCTTTCAAAGCATTCCTTTTCCCGAGCTGCCTTTAGCACGCCGCTCCTGGCTGAAGTATCTTCCCTACCGCTTCCCCAGTTAAGGACAAACTTCTCACCCAAACTCGGGCCCCTCCCCGGCATTACCTGCTCCCTAGCCCCCACTTGCCACATCCCTGCCGTCCATCCTTCCGCAGCCCAGGGGATGGCCAGGCGCCCTGAACGGTCATCCTTGTTCTCCCTGCAGTCCATCCAAAAGGCTCCACCCCACCCAGAAATTCTTCCATTTTCAAGGTCCAAGTCTGACGGCACCCCCTCCCTGGCACCCAGCCACCCTGGCTTCTTCCTGCGTCAGACTCTGAACGTACTCCCTCTTGCGTCCACTCACATACCCCGAGCCTTCTCTTCTGTCTTGGTGACCATCGGCCCCTCCCAGCGGCCCCAGGCCCCTGCAGAGCCCTGCACGTGGCTCGTGTCTGGTGGGGCCCCATGTCCGCCACAGGTGTCCACTGTGTTCGTAGGACAGATCGCCCGCCCACTCAGCATAGCCCTCGGCTCTGCCCAGGACGCCGAGCCCAGTCCTCCCCTCCTCCTCCCGCCTGCCCGTCCCCAGCCACCCTCCCGTCCATGCCTCCTGTGCAGGCGCCAGCTACTGTGGTTGCAGCCTTTTGTGTTTTTTTTATTCAGGTTTCTCTTATTTTGTTCATTTTTCCTGAAAGGTATGTGTAAATTGGCTTTTGCTACCTACATATTATTTTAATGGCACTTTAAAAGCTTGCTATTGAAAAATCAATGATTGAATCATTTCATGAAACATAAAATGATCTCTTAATTGGCCCACAGCAGAAATCAAACTTTTTCTCTGAGTTCTGCTTACCATCCGTTTCTCTATGTACTGTTCTGTACTGTCCAGCTCTTTAGACGTTCATCGATTACTTGCCGTAATACCGATGGCTCGTGTAACTGAGCCTACAGAGGTGAGTCAGTACAGCCTCGAGGGAAGCCAGGCCCATTCCGAGGCCAAGGGGGGCCGCCTCTTCTGCAGAAGGCCAGCCGTGCTCGGAGCTCGAGAGCTAGCAGCTTGCCAAGTGTCTTTTCTGTTTGTTTTAAACCCTTAACCTGCTTCTCTAAACTTCGTGTTTATCTAGATAATGTGAGCTCAGTGACTCCTTTCTCTCTATCAAGAGCATTTTGAGTACATCCTTAAGTAGAACAAGCCTTAAGTAAAGCTGCCTTCTAAGCTGAGGTGTTTACTTACATGTAATTGGAATTTTGGTGAGTGGTTTAGACTTTAGGATCTGGTGTTTACATTTGACTCTGCTACTTAAAAGCTCTGTGTTGAGCACATGTCAGTCCCTTCTAAGTTTTTCCCACCTATAAAATGGGAGTTACTTAGCCGGGCGTGGTGGCGCACGCTTGTCATCCCAGCGCTTGGGAGGCTGAGACAGGAGGATCGCGCAGGTTCGAAGCCAGCCTCAGCTACTTAGTGAGGCTCTCGGCAACTTAGTGAGACCCTGTTTCCAAATAAAGTATAAGATAGGTCTGGGAGTATAGCCCAGAGGTAGAAAAGCCCATTGGGTTCCACCCCCAGTACCACAAAAATGAAAATGGGAATTACTTTATAAGATAGTTATGCAATTTGAATATAATTATGTAAAGACCTAGCACATTCCTAACACAAGGAAAGTATCCAATAATTGCTGAACAGATACCATGTATTACTATGTTATTACTATTACTATTTGCTAAGCTATTAAGGGCTAATACTAGGATGCATACAGCAGCCTTGTGCCATGACGGTTCCTCTCTGGCAAGGAGACACACGTTACACTGACCTTCAGACCCAGAGGCTGTGGGTGCTCCTAAGTCAAGGGCAGGGACGCAGGGAAGGGAGAAGGGCTCTGGGCGGCAGCTGTGAGGTTGACAAGGCTCCTGGAGGTCGAGGCGGGCTGATGGGCAGAGGCAGCAGAGGCCTCCCTCCAGGCGGCACATGAGGGAAAGCACCCAGCAGCCAGTGCTGGCCGCGGTGCCATGCAGCGGCAGGTGAGGCCGGGCAGCACTGGAGGTAGAGACCCTGAGGGCTGGGGTGGACTCAGGTAGAGCGTGTGCTTAGAGCACAGGCCCTGGCTCTCAAGGAAGACTGTGCAGGTCTAGAGGTTTGCACCCCCGCTCCGCCGTGTGCGTCCTCAGGAAACTAACACGGTGCGCCTTCCTCTTTTGCAGCCCGCTCTCAAAAGACTTCGGGCATTGGGCGTCTGATGGTGCATGTGGTTGAAGCTACAGAGTTAAAAGCCTGTAAACCGAATGGTAAATGCTTCTTTTCTTCAGCCCACTCTCTGCTGCTGACCCTTCGAAACACTGAACGAGGGGGAGCTTTTCACAAGCCAGTGTTTCTAGTGCTAGTAAGCTACTGCCTGGGCCACACCGTCACTCTGGTTCCCAGTAAGCACCCAGGCCTGCCTTCCCCCGTGCTTCAGCACCCAAGAGCCACACGGCAAGTTGCTGGCATATGCCCAGGCCGTGGGGAGCAGGCCTTCGAGCTCGCAGCCGCTGCCTGGGGGGATAGTGATGCTGCCATGTTGAGAACAGAGGCCTTAGTGCTACCGCACCAGGCTGCTGTGGTCCGCTGGGCAGGGGCTCCTGCTGGGTGGCCTGGCGAGGCTGCCCTGCGCATCCTGCTTCTGCTCCAGGATGCCCGTTACTCACTCCTTTTACTGGCCACACCCCATGTGTCCGTGGTTGGTTTCTGTTCAGGAAAGAGCAATCCATACTGCGAAATCAGCATGGGCTCCCAGAGCTACACCACCAGAACCCTCCAGGACACGCTGAGTCCCAAGTGGAACTTTAACTGCCAGTTCTTCATCAAGGACCTTTACCAGGACGTGCTGTGTCTCACCATGTTTGACCGGGACCAGTTCTCTCCAGACGGTAAGTGTAACTTCACTAGGTCTGGAGGTGTTCCTCTCCCTGGAATGTAGGCTCTGGATCTGGGGTGCCCGTGCCACCGATGGGAAGTAAGCCTGTGTCAGCTCACTTGGGCAGCAGTGGGTGCCCTTCTTCAGGGGAGGAGACAGCCTCAGCTGTGTCTTAGATCCTGGGCCCTAGTCACTACCTATATGCATAGGGCAAACGCTGCTCCTGGTGTATACAGAACGGGTAGGACATTCTCTGACCAGAAAGACTTGAATATCAAATAGGCAGCTGCTCTCAGACAAATCTGTGCCTGGAAACTTGTCAGGCTGAGACAGGAGGAGTGCGGGTTTGAGGACAGCCTCAGCAATGCAGCGAAACGCTCAGCAACCTAGCAAGACCCTATTTCAAAAAATATGTATAACAATATAATAAAATAAGAGAGGGCCGGGGGCCTAGCTTGGAGGTAGGATGCCACTGTTTTCAGTGCCCGGTACCACAAATCTGTTGTCTCATGCATGCATCCATTCACACTATCCATCAGTCAATAATTCAGCCTCATCAATAATCTAAAAGAAGTCCCTTGCTTGGGATTTGAAAGTTTATGAATCCTGCCTCATACACTACTCCTGAGATCGTTATTTTAATCAATTTTATAAAGAACGCAGATTTTTGACCTCCACGTAATGTTCATTCACCAGATTTCCTGGGCCGGACTGAAGTTCCAGTGGCAAAAATTCGAACAGAACAAGAAAACAAAGGCCCCACCACCCGCCGGCTGCTGCTGCACGAGGTCCCCACCGGGGAGGTCTGGGTCCGCTTTGACCTGCAGCTTTTTGAGCAAAAGCCGGCCCCCTAGGGGCCTGGGGAGGACAGCACCCGGGATCTGCCCCCAGGCCGGGGCCAGAGACCGAGGCCACGCCTGGCGCTAAGCAGCATCACGCGGCTTCAGCCATCGCAGAGCCACGCACGCGGGGCCTGTATCTCATTGCGCGCTAGTCGCTGGCGATCTATGCAAACGCGACCTTCCCCAGAAACCAGCCTGCAGCTCAGTGCCTTGTACGAGGTGTGAACACGTTCAGCCGTATTCAGATGCCAGGTTTCCATTTTCAGGGCTATAAAAGTATTATGTGGAAATGAGGCATCGGACCAGCAGACGCCGCCACCGGGCGACCGTGTCCCTGGTGGAGCGGCGCGGGGCGCTGGCGCCATTCCACACCCTGTGGCCCCGCGGCCACAGCACTCAGGAGGGGGGTCGGGGCGCCGCCTGGGGGCGCGCAGCCCGACACTGAGGGCGTCTACTCGTGCACTGAATAAAACAGAAACTTGATCATTTTATTCCCGACTAGATTTTCTCATTCTCTGCTATGACAATAGAGTTTGAAATAGAAGGGGGAAAGCTTGATATACTTTAAATACTGTGAACTCTAATAATGTGGAAAATATTTTTCAACCTTAATTTTCTGAAGTATAAATTATTTATGTAAATTCCTTGTTTTGCATACTTCATAGGACATTACATCTTTAAGCTTTATCATTGCCAATATGTACAGAAAGAGAATAAAAGTAAAAGTTTATGAATGTACCCTCTTTCGAAGCTTGACTGGTTTACTTTCTACGTAAAAGGCTCTGAAGATGTAACTTCAGAGGCTATTCTAAGGAAAACAGGTCCTTTTCCGGTACGCTGGGAAAAACCAAAGGTGGGGGGCTGGGCCCGAGACCCAGAGCCTGGCCGGACTCTGCCGCCAGCGCCCACTGTGCCCCTGGCGTACCTACCTTTCTGGGGCTCAGTCTCTTCAGTGTCCACAATGGGTGGTGTATGGGAGCTCCCCGGGCCCTGGTGAGGCCTTCTGCTCCCCTGCTGGAGCAGAAACCGCAGGGGTAACGTACAAGGGAGGCAATGCACAGGGCAGGGCTGTCCGGCAACTCCCTGAGCCCTCCCGAGCCCTGTCCTTCCTCCTGCCCCCTGTCCTGTCAGGTCACATCCACACCTGCCCAGGCCACTTGTTTGGCTTTTGAATTTTGAAATATGAGATTTGTTTTGAATAATGATGAAAGTAAAGTCTTAAACGCTAACTTCCTACCTAATAAATAAAAGGAAAGATCTGTCCTTTGAAAGAATCGCTCAGGCCCCAGGGGCCTCCGTGCGTCCAGTGGGAGGCCCAGCAGATGGGCCTCACGCAGCCTGGAAGTCTCCCTGCGGGGAGGGACCCAGAGCCCCCTCCAGGGGCAGGCTGCTGTGGCAGGGGAGGGGCTAGCGCCTCCTAGAGAGGGCTCACAGTCTTAGCGCTCTGTCCACTTTACGAGGTAAGAGTGTGTGTGAGAACAGACTCTCGGGGTCATGGCCAGGACTGACTTAGAACACAGCGCGGCGCTTTCAAGCTAGCGACTGAGCCGCAAGTACTGAGAGAGAATAATGCCATTTTGCTCCAGTACGTGGGAGGCTGAGACAGGAGGATCGCAGGTTCACAGCCAGCCTCAGCAACGTAAGCCCTCCAAAACTTAGACTCTTTCAAAATAAAAAATAAGCCAGGCGTGGTGGCGCACGCATGTAATCCCAGTGCTTGGGAAGCTGAAACAGGAGGATCACAGGTTCGCAGCCAGCCTCAGCTACTTAGTGAGGCTCTCAGCAACGTAGTGAGACCCTGTTTCAAAATAAAAAATCTGGCTGGGGGTGTAACTCAGAGGTAGAAGATCCCTGGGTTCAATCCCCAGTACCACAAAAAAAGAGAAAATAAATAATGCTATCTTGCTATTAAAACTCTTCAATTAAGACACAACCCCAAACATGCCTGGTTCACAGAGTCCAGTAAATGGTAACTGCCATCATTTGGACACTCTGTACAGGAAGGTAAGGTCCAGAGTGTGAAAACATGGCCGCAGTGTGGTCACTATTGCCCGGACCCTGCCAGCGAGTCGGCAGAGCCGCAGTACCTTCTCGCCTTGCCGGGCTATCCTGTGCAGGGCGGCCAGGTGCTTCCCCAGCATGTCTGCCGTCATCGCTCTTCTCTCCCCGGGCCGTGGCCCCCATCTCTGCCGGCGCTCCCCAGGTGCCCAGGAGTAGGGTCTCTGTGGTCGGGTCCCTGAGGCCTGTAGACAGAGAGAAGGGCTCCGGCTGGTGTGGGGCCCGGGCTCCGGAGCAGAGGGGACCCTGCGGGGCCTTCCCAACCCCGAGCCTTCTTCCCCCGTGTCTTCCGCCCCACCTGGCTTCTGCAACTCTCACCCGAGGCGTCCATATCTTGGGCTGCACATAAGTCTCTTTTTTTTTTTTTTTTTTTTTTCAGTACTGAGGATGGAACCCAGGGTCACTGTACCTCTCAGCTACACCCCAGCCCTATTTTTTAGTCTTTTTATTTTTTGAAACAGGGTCTCACTGAGTCGCGAAGGGCCTCGCTAAGTAGCTGAGGCTGTCCACAAACCACCATCCTCCGGTCTCAGCCTCCCGAATGCTGGGATTACAAGCGTGTGCCGCCACCACGCCCGGCTCTGCGGCACTTCTTTTTTTATTTCTTTTTATTGGTGCGTTGTAGCCATACATCTTAATGGACTAAAAGGCTTGTGGAGGCATACAAGCACACATCGCCCAATTAGCCCCTACTCGACCCCACCCCATTCCCTCCCCATCCCTCCTTCCCACGCTTCGCTTGGTGATTGACTTTGATCGCACATACTTCTTTTGTTTTGTTTTGTTTTTTGTTTTTGGTGGTACTGGGGTTCCCAGACCTATTTTTTTATATTTTTCTGTGGAAACAGGGTCTCTTAAACCAGCACTGGCTTCGAACCTGCGCGATCCTCCTGTCTCCACCTCCCAAGCGTGGGGATTATAAGCGTGCACCACCACGCCCGGCTGCACATACTTCTTAAAGGCGTGGCAGAGGTGACCAGCTGGCCACCAAGTGCTCGCCTGTAGGGCTCTCTGTAGGACGACCTCGCCCAGCACCCTCGCGCTCTCCAGTTAGGGACAGCCATGTGACTGGCCCTACCCCGCAGGGTATCAGGGCAAGTAACACAGGCCACCTCCCGATCCGGCCCACACCGCACACCAGGACACAACTCCCTTTTCCAGTTGACAGGAATGAGTCTGTGGGAGTCAGGTCCCAAAGATGATGAAAGGTCCTGAAAGGGGGACCACCTACTGACTCGCCCAGTACTGATACACGAACAAAAAGTATGCTTCGACTGTGTTTAAACCACTGTCTGCTCGTGGGACCCCTGGGTGACAGCAGGTCTCCTTCCATACCATAAAAGTTGAGTGGACTACAGTCACACCAGGACCTGGAGTAAGCAAGCAGCACTACATCAAACTAAAAACTGTCTACATAGCAAAGGAAACAAAACAACAGGCAGCCCGAAGGATGGGGAAACACGTGCGAGCCAGAGTCAACGGGGTCACCGTCCAAGGCATGCAAGAAGTCATACAGCTCCGTAACAAAAACACCCAACACACAATGCAAAAATGGAAGGAGAGCCAGGCGTGGCGGTGCATGCTTGTGATCCCGATACTTGGGAGGCTGAGTGAGGAGGATCACGGGTTCCAGGCCAGCCTCAGCAACTTAGCAAGACCTAGCTTTAAAAAAAAGTCTGGCCGGGCGTGGTGGCGCACGCTTGTGATCCCCGCGCTTGGGAGGCTGAGACAGGAGGATCGCACGGGTTCAAAGCCAGCCTCAGCTACTTAGTGAGGCTCTCAGCAACTTAGTGAGACCCTGTTTTCAAATAAAATAGAAAATAGGTCTAGGAGTATAGCCCAGAGGTAGAAAAGCCTCTGGGTTCCACCCCCAGTACCACACACAGAAAAAAAAAGTCTGGGGGTGTAGCTCAGAGGTAGAATGCCGTGGGCTCAATCCCCAGACACACACACACACGCGCGCATACACACTACCACACTACCTTCCTCCCATGATGCACCACTCTCAGCAATGGCCCAAAGC
Source organism: Muscardinus avellanarius (assembly GCF_963383645.1). Lineage (NCBI taxonomy): Eukaryota > Metazoa > Chordata > Mammalia > Rodentia > Gliridae > Muscardinus > Muscardinus avellanarius. The sequence continues at coordinate 18,873,692 of NC_137801.1, read as the reverse complement.
AACTAGGACCACCTGACCATGGACTTGAACCTAAAACTGTGAGCTACAGAAGCCTTTTCTCTCTCTTTTTTCCTTTTATAGAATATTTATTCTAAAATAATCATACTGTACAAATTCAGATAGAACATCCTCAATGAAGCCTCTTCATTCAAACAAGCAAATGTAACAGGTAGTAGGAAATTGGCAGAAGGACCCTTAACTAGTCCCCTCTGGCAGGTGCCTTCGCCCTCACTTGGAAGGGCGCCATCTGCACCTGAGAGTGAGTCTGGGTCCTGCCTCTGCCGAATTTCTGGCTTTCTTCACCCAAGGCCTCCGGGCCCAGGGATCCCATCAGTGCCCAGGGCGGAAGCGCCAGGGTCAGCTCCTCCATGTAAGATGAGTGCTGCCCGCCTCCTGGTTCACTCCCTCTTGGCTCCTGCCTCCTCTGCCCTCCAGGCGGCCCTGGTCCTCCAAGGCGGCCTTGCCAGGGGCTCCGCTTGGGGACTGGATGGGGCTGGCTGGTGGGTTGCAGAGCCCAGCCCACCAGCCCCGCCCCAGGCCTCGGCCAGGCTCACCAGAACCTTCTCAGCCTCTTTGTTCTCCTGGTTGAGCTTGGAGGAAAGGAACTGCCTTTCAAACGCAATCTGACTTAGGTCCACAGCTGTCTTCTCCTTATCTGGTGCGGGCTTCTCTTCTGCACAGGAGAGCTTTTCGGAACTGTAAGAGAAGTCCATCAAGAGTCTGAAGACAGAGGCTTATACCACAGCAGAAAATCATTGCCAGCTACTCCTCTGAACACACAAAAGAACTTGAAAAACATAACACTAAAAGAATACCCCTCCCAGAAATGTGTGATTGAACCGAACAGTCACTTCTCAAAAGAAGAACCACAATGGCTAATAAATGCATGAAAAAAAATGTTCAGCATTATTACCAATCAAGGAAACGCAAATCAAAACTAACTGAAGCTGGGCATGGTGGCGCACGCTTGTCATCCCAGCATTTGGGAGGCTGAGACAGGAGGATCACAATTCATAGACAGCCTCAGCTACTTAGTGAGGCCCTTTGCAACTCAGTGAGATCCTGATTCAAAATAAGGAATAAAAAATAGGGCTGGGGGTGTAGCTCAGAGGTAGAATGCCCAGTACTATATATATATATAATTTGTGCAAAAGTAGCTAATATCACATTTAATCATATACCAACACACTACAGATAGATTTCATGCTATGTAAATTATCTTCCTTCCTTCCTTCTTTCCTTTTCCTTCAGTACTAAAGATTGAACTCAGGGGAGTTCTACCTCCAGGCACGCCCCCAAAACTCTTATTATTATTATTATTATTTTTGGTGGTACTGGGGGTGGAACCCAGGGGCTTTCTACCTCCGGGCTAGACTCCCAGACCTATTTTCTATTTTATTTGGAAACAGGGTCTCACTAAGTTGCCGAGAGCCTCACTAAGTAGCTGAGGCTGGCTTCGAACCCGTGCGATCCTCCTGTCTCAGCCTCCCAAGCGCGGGGATTACAAGCGTGCGCCACCACGCCCGGCTTCCCAACTCTTTTACTTTTTGTTTTGAAACAGTCTCACAAGGTTGCTACGAGTCCTGCTAAGTTGCTGAGGCTGCTTCTTAATATTTTTAAGAGTAAATGCTTTAAGATTCTATTTATATAAAATTCGGGCCTAGGCAAGATGGGCAGTATTGTTTAAGAACACAAAGGTAGTTGACGGGGAAAGCGAAGGGTGCAGACGGCTGGGCTGAGGAGGAGGATGCGCCGTTCCTACACAGGGCTGGCGAGTTCACCTGACCGGCCTGTGGACTGGCTAAGTGGTTTATGTCTTATAGTGTCCTCTACATCAATTATAGAATACAAAGGTGATAATAATAAAATTGTAAATCACTGCCAGACCTGATGGCACATGTCTGTAGTCCCAGTTGTTGGGAGGCTGAGAAGGAAAAATCACAGGTTCAAGGACAGCCTCGCCAACATGGCAAGATTCTTAGCAACCTAGGGAGACCTCGTTTCAAAATTAAAAATAAATAAAAAGGAAGTGTAGTGCCACGCATGTGACACAAGCTCGTGATTCTAGTACTTGAAAGGCTGAGGCAGGAGGATTGCAGGTTTGAGGACAGCCTCAGCAAGTAGCAAGACTTTCGTCAACCTAGGGAGACCCTGTTTTCTTTTTTCTTTCTTTATTATTTATTTATTTATTTATTTTGCGGTACTAGGGATGAAACCCAGGGTGCAGTCTACCTCCAAGCTACACCCCCTGCCCTATTGTTATTCTTTATTTTGAAACAGGGTCTCACTAAGTTGCAGAGGGCCTCACTAAGTAGCTGAGGCTGGCAGTGAACCTGCAATCCTCCTGTCTCAGCCTCCCAAGTACTGGAATTACAAGTGTGCACCACCATGCCTGGCTGAGACCCTGTTTTCAAAATAAAAATAAGATAGGACTGGGGGGTGTCACTCAGAGGTAGAATGACCCTGGGCTCAATCCCTAGTACCACAAAATAGGGGGTTGTAGGTCTGAGGTGGTATGCCCCTGGGTCAATTCCCAGTAACACACACACACACACACACACACACACACACACACACACACATATCCTATAAATCACTAAAAGAACAACAGAACTAGTTACAAGATGCACCTTAGAGAATAAACTAAACCGCACGCGAGACATACGGCTTGTCTGTGCTGGCGTGGTACCTGGGCGAGGTGCGGGGCCTGCTTCTCCAGGAGCACGCAGAGGCTTTGGGCCTCTCTTTCGGAGTCGCCCTGCGTGGCGGGGCCGTGAACTGCGGCAGTTTGGCGGGCCGGCTGCTCTCCGCTCCTCTCCGCTCTTTCGCTAGGTGTTGTTTTTCTAAGGGAAACAAGACGTGGCCATCAACGCCAGCCGCTCTCGGGGCAGGAGCCCATTTGGCCATCAGTCGAAAGCCATCACAAAGCACCTGTCTCAGCCGGGAGACCGGCTCTGGTCTCTTCGTCTGCCCTGTGCTGTCTTCGAAGCAGGGGCTCACAAGACGGAGGGACTGTCACCTACCAAAAAAAAGAGTGACACTTTGAAGACCCCAGTGCGGTTTGCATTCGAGTTTCAAATGTGACCTAAGCTTTCAAGGGCAGCCTTCCCGGATGCCAAAGCAACTGAGGATAAAGACCCAGGTTTTCCACAGAGCAGTGGAAGAGCCAGGGTCGCCTGGCCCAGATGGAGACATTTCATTGAGCTTCTTGAATGACTGGGCGGAGGGAGGGAGGGAGGCCTAACAGAAGAGACGCTCCTTGTCGCAGTCAGTCAGCACTGGCCGGGTCACTAGTGCCACCCCCAGGGCAGGCCCTGTCCTCAAGGGTCCCTCAGCAGACAACACAGGTGCCCTGGTCACG